>NC_084814.1:8419989-8723743 GCF_963583255.1 Pyrus communis | reverse complement strand
ATAGGTGAAAATTATACAAAAGAAGAATGTAACCAATCTAGGGGAGGCTCAGGGACCTACGAGACGTCGATGTGATCAGTGAGTGGGCAGTTACTTTTCAGTATATATATATACGTATGCTTGACGTATTTTCCAGAAAACGTATTTTAAAAGAAATACGAATTTAATATTCTGTCATATATGCATCATATTTTAATATGTGCATTATCATAATTATGCATACTGTTGCATGGTGCTGAGGAGGCCCAGGTAAGCTACCTTTGAAATACATTTGATATACGTACGAAATACGTTTGGAATACGATTGAAATACTGTCATCACATGCATTAGTAGTGGCATGCATTTATATATGTGTATTTGGTGCTGTGGACGCACAGGTAAGTGCCAGGTAAGTGGTATTCATGTTTGTATGCAGTAGTAGTTTGAGAGGATTAGAGAGCTCATAATCTGCACCCCCGGTGTTAGTGCTCCCGCCCGAGGCCAGGGCACAGCCTTCACGTGTATGTTCACCAGCACCGCATGCTCGCCTTGGATCCAAGTTAGGTGCAAGCCTGTCGTACAGACCACATTAGGTGGTTCCGACTTGTAGGTGACCCGCGATTTATCGCACAGCTTCACGTGATCGTAGCACTAGAGCATATATATATTACACCCAGCCTGTCGTACAGACCACGTTAGGTGGTTCCGACTCGTGTGCAGATTCAGTTATTGAGTTGAGAGTGGAGCTCTAGATGCAGCCGTACAGGTCACGTTAGGTGACTCCCGGCTGCCAGATTATATGTTATTGATGTGAATTACGCTTGAGCACTTACATTTGATTATGAGTTTCCGTTGTGGCATATTCTCGAGCATGAATGGCATATTTATGAACATGAATGATATATCTTTGAGCATGACTGGCATATCTATACATACGTATATATGTTATTTTCTGGGAAACTATACTTGTTTTACGGCGAGGGGTTAGTATATGCAAAAGAGAAAAGAAGGTTTTGAATACGTTCGTTTTGCTGACCCACTCAATTTTGTTTTGCGCCCCTCCAGGTTCAAGAATTGCAAAGGTGTGGTGACTACGAGGAAATTCAACGGAGTTCTGACATAATGGACCAAATAAGGACTCACCTTCGGGTGTTTCATTTTAGAAGTAGTATATTTTAAAGCTTCCGAACTGTGCAAATGGTTACGTCACTCTCACGTGACGGCCAGCATGCCCTCCTTCGGGACGGGGTGTGTCACATATGGTATCAATTGCAAGAAGCTAAACTCAAGTTAAGTATGGCATCCACTCTAACTTGCATCAAATCAACTCGATTAAAACCTAGATGTTGATCAAGCATCTAAATAAAAATCAAGCACATAACAATTAACAAAAGATACGCAATATGAAATAAAAACTTAATAATAATAATACCACAAGAAAATTAAATATTCATGATCAGGCTACATCGTAGCCCTAGAAAAAATAGAAAAAAAAAAAGTCTAGCTTTCTTCCTCCTTGTCGCAACCTTTTCCTCCAATATTTTAATTTTGATTTTGGTTGAATCCTCATAATGGAGAATCAATCTCCATATATAAAACCCATGGCAAACTAGGGAAATAAAAGCTAATTGAAATACCGTTTAAACCCCCACTAAACTCCTAAGCATAATGGACTTTATGTCCTTATTAAAGAAATGAAAAAATAAACGGATATAATAAAAACTAGAAATTAAGTCTCTCTTAAATTCCATTGAAAAGTATTCCCATGTCCATTTGATTCCAAAATCGTTGCAATCTCATCTTCTTACTGTAATGCATGTCTTTGTGCAATTACTTAGCCTCTTGCTCCATTGGAATTAGTCTAGACATCCGAAAAGCTCGTTTTCCACTTCTTTTTCATGTAACTCCGGTATTGAATGCCTATAAAATAAAACAATAGAATTTAGTGCATTTAACCCATTCATATGTACAAAATCCAAAGGAGATATATGATAAAATATATGAAAATATGACCACATCAAAAACCCCCAGACTTAGATTTTGCTAGTCCTTGAGCAAAATAAACGAAAACATAAGGACTCGACAAAAACAAATAATAGCTAACTTCCCAAATTATCATATTTAAAATAACACCAACCGTGGGATAACTTTCAAGAAATAAATAACAATAGTTTAAAACATTATCCAAGAGTTAACCAAATTTGAATGAACCAACTTGGAGTGTAATGTGTGTAATAGCCATGTGAATGCAATCACAAGGTATACACTCATTCACTCATATTTGTGGGTTAATGTGTTTCACTCAAATAATCTCACAAAATATGCCGCCATATGTTTGCTTGTCCACCTAACTCGTTATCAATATGATGTAACTTCTTGGATCAAAAGGTTTTTTACAGGGTTATAATGAAGCTGAGGATTAATGGCTACACAAAAAATGGAATGGAACAACAAAGATCTAAGAAATTTGTAGAGCACTCCAAATTTTTCCTCTTAGAGAGAAATTCAAATAACTTGAAAGCAATTAGAACTTAAGCACAACTTTACAGTTTTTTTCTTTCTCTTTTCTTCTTTTTTTCATACATATTTTTACGGCACCACTTTCTTTTTCAATCAAACATTTTTTTTTTCTTTTCATTTCATCATTTCATTTCTTTTCTATCAAAATATTTAGCCCATAACACTTTGAACTCTCTCTCCTCTTAAAGAATTACTCTACAAGCTCTTTCGACGGTTAGGAGATTTTTTACAAGGCTAGGTAGAAAATATTTAGGTTAAACAAAACAAGAAAGGCACACATAAAGGCTCAACGGGGCTAACTACGAAAAATAATAATAAGGGTTGACTAGAAAGGCTCAAACGAAAGAAACAAAAAAAAAATGTCTATGTCATTTCCAATATTTTACATAAATTGATGGATGCAACGAGAGGTGTAAAGCAAGCTCTAGAGATAGTAAAATGAGATCATACACACAAGAATAAATGAGATTGATGCATAATGGTTCAATCATAAATAGGCTCAAAAACTTCCAAGGGTTACATAAGCTCACTAGATTTTACATACATATAAAGTGTTAAATCATGCTCTAGTTTCACATCAAGGCTATGTGCATTTGTTTTTCCAAATCATGTCATAAAAAATATGGTTAAAACAAAAATAATGTAAAGAACTAATGCCAAACTTAAATTTCTTGAAAGTTATGAGAAAATTAGGACTTAATCTCATAATTGAATTGGGAAGTAGCTAGCCAACAAAAACAAGACTCGACAAAATAAAATGTTTTTGGAATTTTTTAAAGTTTATATTTTTTTTTTATGTGGTTTTTCTTTTCTTTTCTTTTTGTTTTTATTTTTGAAAAACTTCATTTTAATCCTTAAAAAAGATGAGTTTTAGACTAATACATAGTGTAAGATTAAAATCCAATTTTAGTCACTGGTACATGTAATCATCTCATTTATTATTTATATTTTGATGTTTTATTTATCTTTTTCTTCTTTTTAATGTATTAATTACATTTAAATTTAATTTTCATTTCATTCATCTTAATATATTTTAATGTCCAATTTAGGCAAACTAATTTTTCTTTTAATATATTCTGATGACAATTTTGTATGTTCTTCATATAGGTATATTAATACATTTGAATATTTCAGTATATCATTCGATACAAATATATAGATACATTAATTCAATATAATGCATTTTGGTACGTAATTTTGGTACACACATTTGGGTATTGACTTTTAGGTACATTAATTCAATATATAATATTTTGGTACATACATTTTGGTACGTGCATTTCAGTATATAAATTTAGGTACATTAATTCAATATAATAAATTTTGGTACATACATTCAGGTTCCTTATACTATATTTCTATGACAGCCCGTCCCGGATTATTCGTACCGTAGGTGTGAAATGACGATTTTGTCCCTAGTGGTTATGTTTCATTTTGGGGTGTTTGTTTGATGGGCTTGTTGGCTGCATCTGGACCATACACACACTCTCATCCCTATTTTCTTCCAGTATACTTTCCTTGTCCTGTGTCTATCTCTCTCTCTCTCCCTCTTCTTCTTCTTCTTCTTCATACGAACAAGTACCAAAACCCTTACAAACGTTGTAGATCAAGGTGGAAAACTTTACCTTTGTGTTCATGAGGATCATACGAGTCCAACCATACCCATTTTAGGTAGGAAATCCTTCAATTTCACGTTGAACCATGGAATCCCGATTATGGTTACTGTTTATGCACACGTGAAATGTTGTTTTTCAGGGAATTTGAAGCTTGTAGGAACCTTAGTGAGGTCCTTATGAAGCTCGGAGGTGGTTCGTTAGAAGGTTTTGGACATCGGGTTGTGAGTTACAGGTTTGGCCAGATTTTGTGAAGTTTCTCCGGCGAGATTCCATGAATTTCAGGACTTGAAAGTGGTAAGGTTTTGTTCTATTTGTTGGAAGCTTCATTTTGGTGCAAATTTCATGAAATTTGGTTGAAGAACGAGTGAGAAACGAAGGTTTGAAGTTTTTTCGATTTTCCAGCGATGGCGACGGCACCGGAGGTATGCCGGAGAAGAAGACGGAATATTCCGTCAGTTTGGACGGAATATTCTTAACGGAGTTAGGTTAACTTTAATGGAATCTGTTAGTTTTAACAGAATATTCCTGACGGCGTTAGCTGACGCCGTCAGTGTGCCTGGCACGTGGCCATGCATGGCCGGCGCGTGGCGGCGCGTGGAAGGTCAAAAAATTATTTTAAAAATATGGGGATGTTCGTGAGGTTGAGTAGATCACCCCATTTGAGCATTGTATGAGAAGTTATTAGCTAGTTTGGTTATGTGCTTTAAATTAACGTTTTTATAGTTGTTTCGCATATAGGTGAGACCTATCCTGAGGACGAGCGTAGTCACTCGAGGTAAGGGGGTTACGACCCTTCCACATACCAGTGAGTGGGCTTTTGGTTTTCCGTATATACCTATATACTGTGGTTTTTCCCAGAAAATGAAATGGAATGTTTATATGTTTTAAATGCCATGCGTTGTGTTTGCCTATTTATTTATGCATTAGTAGTTGCATATGTGTATATTTGGTGCTGTGGACGCACAGGTAAGTGCCAGGTAAATTATGGTTTATGATTGTAATTAGTAGTTATGTGAGATACGTAAAGAACTGATGCGAGATTTATACGCACACAAATTAAACCCTCTTTTCGTCAAATTGTAGTATATGTATAAGTAGGGATCGTTCTAGACCGGGGATTAGGAGGGATTGTTAACCACTTGGATTTGACTCAAAAACGTAAAAACACAATATAAAACACTAAACTAACTCAAAGAATGTAAAACTAAACACTTAAAACATTAAAACAAACCAAAAGACTCAAACATCACCCAAAACACTCAAAACTCTTAAAAACACAAACTAAATTGATTTCTAACTAATTTGACATTAAAGTAAAGGGGGATTTAGGTTTTGACAAAATTAAACTGAATGAACAAATTACAATTAAAACAGAATGTAAATATGAAATTGATGAAATGGAATGAATGGATGATAGAATGGCTAAGGGGTTCATCTCCAAACATGTTATACTTGCATAATAAAATGATTTCCAATTGCATTTCAATAAACCATGAAACTCAACACCCCGGGTTAACCGTGATGCACTAATTAACCTTCAAATCTTCCTAACGTTATTGAATTGGATGGGTTAGCGCATACAACAATTCAAAACATTCCCCACAAGTCCTCAACATGAATGCATAGAAGAGATACAAGCAAGAATCATTACGCTCTATGAAAATTATAAGTGTTGACGAGGCATTCGTTACTATGGATTGCATGAAACTTATGCCAAGAATTCGTTTAACGCGATTGTTTATAAGCAACCTCCACTACTTGTGAATATAAGTTCATAACGATTAGGTGAAACTCACTTATATTCTAGCGTCATATTCATGCATGAAAATTAAGTGTGCACTCTCAATGAACATACATAAATAAGTTATCAATCAAACAGTTAAACGAATTGAATCCACAACTTATGAAACGCAATTAGAAGTATTCAAATCAAAATGCAAGCATAAACATATATTCGAATCACCCCCTAACCAAGGGGGTTTAGTTCCTCATGGTACAAAACAAAGAGAATCAAAGAAACACCTAAACATTCCAACAACTCAAACTTGAATTGTATGAACGTTTAGGCCCTCTTATCTTCCATTCCTCATTCGTACAAAACAAAGAGTATTGACATTAAACCTTGAAATCAAAGAAACACCTAAACATTCCAACAACTCAAACTTGAATTGTATGAACGTTTAGGCACTCTTCTCTTCCTCTTCGTTGTAGCACAAGGTCTAGGGATAGTTTGATGGTGTGAATGGTTTGGGGAGTGGTGGAAATGGAAGGATGGTGTTTGGATTGTAAGGGAGAGCACGGCACAAAGATGGTTTGATGATCTACATTTCTGCAATGGATGAGTTTATGAATGGAATGGATGGACTTTGTGAAGGGCACGGCCCCAAGGGACCAATTTCTGTTGTGAATGAATTGTGAATGAATGAGAATGAATGAATGAGTATTTATAGGTGAAATAGGGGGAACATGACAGCTAGGTTGCATGTGCTAATGCTTGTGTGTGCATGTGAAATCTGCCAAGATGCATGTGATTAAAGGGTGGAATGAATGGAATGCAATCTGAAATGCATGTGAATTAAAACTAGAGTGATGATGATGAATGCATGTGCAAAGGAAGTGGATTTTCTGCAAATGCAAGGTGAATGTGCATGGCTGAAAATGCATGTGAAAGCATGTGAATTAAATGGATGTGAGTGGAAATGTGGCTGCAATGATGAAGTGAATGCATGTGGAATGGATGCAAAGGGAATTAGGCTCGGCAATGATGGTGTTTTTCTGTGGTGAATGGTAATGCAATGTGTTTGCATGTGAATTAAAGCTATGTGAATGATTAGGGTGAGTGTACATGTGCTTTGACAGCTAGGATGAATTAATTAAAGGAAGTGCATGTGATTGCAAAATGTGAATGATTATGAGTGTGTGTGAGTGAATTAAAGGATGGAATGCATGTGAAATGAATGAAATGCAATCTGAAATGGGATAGCATGTGGGTGAATGTGTGGCTGGAATGATGAAGTGAATGCATGTGTTGAATGATTAAAGTGCATGTGCAATGTTTTAAAGGATGGAATGATGGAGGAACAAGTGCATGTGAATGCATGGTGATAGCATGTGCACGGTTTTGGTTGGAATGATGGCAGATTGTGAAAACATGTGAATGCATGTGTTTGATGAATGATAAGTGGTGAATGATATGATAAGTGATAAGTGGTGAATGATAAGATAAGTGATAAGTGGTGAATGATAAGTGATGAATGATAAGTGGTGAATGATATGATAAGTGGTGAATGATAAGTGATATGATATGTGATTATGATAAGTAATGGGAGCATGTGAGAGAATGAATAATGAATGCATGTGTATGGTTTTGGGAGAAAGGTGGAGATGCACGGCATAAGGGAATTGGAAAGGTTTAAATGTCCTAAAACTAAAGGGAACAAAGTTCCAACACTTTGGTCTTCAATTTCGTCCAACATTTTGGCGCCAAGCATAAGCTATCCATCCTTAGCCCAAAAGTGCTCCAAAAGTCTCCAAAATGCATCTTTTTGCTCCTTTAGCCCTTTGGACCTACAAACACACGAAAATAGCTTAAATGACTAAAATAACTAAAGAAACATAACGTAAATGCACGAGAACAAGCCATTTAAGTCGCATGAATATGCTCCTATCAAGAACTCATAACCTGCACCCCCGGTGTTAGTGCTCCCACCTAGAGTAGGGCACAGTCCTTCACATGATGTTCACCTCCCGCACCACACGTTCATCTTGGATCCAAGTTAAGTGCATAGTCCTGTCGTACAAAGCACTTTAGGTGGTTCCGACTGGTAGATGACCCACGGTTATTCGCCCAGTCTTCATGTGATCGTAGCACTTGAGCGTATTTATTTACACCCAGTGTTGTCGTACAGACCACTTTAGGTGGTTCCGACTCGTGTGCAGGTATAGTCAATGAGTTGGGGATTTGAGCTCTAGATTCAACCGTACAGGTCACGTTAGGTGACTCCGGCTGACATATTACATTGCATTGATTGACATTACCTGAGTTACTTACATTTTATGTAGAGGCATTCGACATGGCATATTTCTGAGCATGTTTTCTATATATGTGTATATTCTATTTTCTTGGAAACTATACAGGTTTTACGGCGAGGGGTTAGAACTTTTGATAATGAAATGATTTTGAAAAGTTTTGTTTTTGCCCACTCACATTTTCTGTTTTACGCCCCTCCAGGTTCTAGTTTGGATTGCTCTTTTGGTGGCTCACGAGGAATTCACGGCATATTTGACAAATTATCACCAATGTAGGACCCCCTTTGGGTGTGTTTAGTTAGTATTTGTTCCTCTGGACTGCACTAGGTTTTCTATGCTTTGAATATTATTTTTCACACTTATGCTTGCACATGTATGTTAATTACTGTGTGTAGTTTGATTTTTATTTAGTCATACTTTTATTAGTATTCTTAGCTTCCGCACTGTGCACATGGTTATATAACTCTCACGTGATGGCCAACATGCCTTGATTTCGGTCGGGGTGTGTCATTTCGGTACAAACATTAAGGTATAAACATTTAGGTACAAACATTTCGGTATAAAGAAGTCAATTTTATATATTTTGGTATAGTCATTTTTGTACACTTGCGTATTTACATATTTTTTTATCACAAATTTCTGTTAATATTTTCTCATTTATGTTCATTTATAATTAAAGAGCCAAATATGTGTATATTAATGAAATTAAAATTGAATGTGGAGAGAGTAAATAAAAATACACATTAAATAAAAAAATTGAATATAAATTTTAATAAAAGTACATTTCAAGGGATTAAATTGATCGAGGGATTAAATTGAATATGTAATCTAGTACTAGGTTTTTTTAAAATTTTAATTTTTTAATAAGGACTAATCTTAAAAACCCCCCTTTTTTTTAAAACTAAAACGAAAAAAAAATGAAAAACAACTAAGAATAACGAAAGAAAATTAATAAATAAATTAAAAAAAGAACAGCCTAACTTCGCTAGCTAACTAATTAGGGGGCCTTTTTTTATTTTTTATTTTTGAATAAATTTTTTGTAGAGATGGATTAAGCGAGATTATCTCTTCGTCAACAGTTGTGTGTGAGGCACCAACCTTCTCCCGAATGAGAAAGGACCATTGCATCCAGAAATCCCCTGCATGTACCCCCCTCTACTAGATTTTATTAATAATATGAAGAAAAAAAAAAAAAAAAAGTAAAACAAGCGGGGGGACTAAGCCAATACCCGCTGAAAACAATTAACAAAAATGATATGGTCTAGTTTATGACTTGTTCAGCTTCAGCCACCTGAATTTAATTTCCCATAATTCCGCTGCTCATATTTCATTGCCAAAATCCACTTCCACAACAACAATTTGCTCCTCATGACTTCGAACGAAAGAATGGAAGCCCGACACAGTCTCTTCTATAAGTCTCATCAGCAAAATCGGGTACCAAGTCCCACCACGTTAAACTACTGTTCATTGCACCAAAATTAGCAAAAGCATCAGCCAAACAATTCCTTTCCTTGAAAATCTGCGAAAAACACAAGTACAAGCAAGCAATATGCCATAAACAATTTGCCCAAGAAACTTTAAGAAACCATGGAACATCCATGGAGTGAGTTGATAGTAGGCTGATGACATGCATAGACTATGTTTATAACCAAATGTTATGTCATTCTTTATCCCATGAAATCTGAATTGCCTTGATTACAGCCACAATCTCCACAACAACTACACTTGGATAAGAAAACGAGGAGGCAAATGTTCCTAAAAAAAGACTACTGGAGTCACGAAAAACACCACCACTACCCACCTGACCATTCCCTTTACAAGACCTCTGTCTGTGTTAATCTTAATCCACCCAACAAGAGGCGAACACCAAACCATAGGCATGAAACTAAGAGTATCTAAAGAAAAGGATGAAATTCTTGACATGGAGAATAAGGGAATCGATACATAACCAGTGAAAAAAGAAAAAGAAGTAGAAACTGAATCTTTCCAATGCTGTAAAAATGATGTTGGGATGCAATAGTACTAAAACTTTTGTTCTCAAACCTGATCTGGTTCCTTTTGTGCCAAAGCCACCAAAAGAAATTGCAAATAACCAAGAACCAAAGTTTCCGAATAGACGTGGGGAAATATGAGAAGCCAAGGAGCATAAGGCTTGCCAAAAAGAATGAAAATCCATTTCCATAAAGCAACTGTTTAAGGATAATGCAGAAAAGGATGGTCACAAGATTCCCCAACATTATGACAAAAAGAACAATAAGAAGCTAAAGCCACACCTTGGCGTTGGAATAAATCAACAGTCAATAATCTCCCATGACAAGCTTTCTAAACTACTAAGCTTTTGCATGGCTGAATAGATTGATGCCAAACCATTTTACCCCATTTTCTACGCGGAACATGAGATGAGAAAAAAAATGAAAAGCCTCCTTAGCCGTGGCAGTACCCAAAGATGAACCTGTCCAAAATAAAGCATCATCCATGTGCATAATCAGCAATGGAGTCTTTATAATCTTCTCTGAAAGAGGAGGAAAAGAATAAGTCAAGGCAATGGGAAGAGACCATTTTGCATCCTGAATAAAATCTTTTACCTTAGAATTCAAAGGAATTATGACAACCTCATTAATATTAAAAAGCAAAGGGATTCCAAGCTAGTTATCATACAAAAAAAGAAATCTTATGGCCATCACCAACACTCTATTGAAGGGAACTATAGAAAGAGGGCCACACTTGTTTAAGCCCTAACCAAACGGAGGACTTATTATAAGATTCTAACATATAAAAGTTGTCCTTAAGAAATCTGTTACGTAAACAAGCTAAAGCCGGTGAGGAAGAAGAAAGTACAGTCCAGCATCTTTTAAGAAGGAGATAACGGTTGGGTTAAAAAAGATCACAGATACCCAAACCACCCTCATCTTTCAACTTGCAACAAGAACTCCAAGCTATTAGAGGCATACCTTGTTTTAACAGATCACCAGACCAAAAGAAATTTCTAATCCACCCTTGAACCTCACATTGTAAATTAGTAGGCCAAGCATAAATTTGAAAACTATAAACCAAGATTCCCTAAATTACTGAATTAATAAGTTGGAGTCTCCCCGCTTGTGAAAGCAAAGAACCTTTCCAAGCCGTCAACTTGCAATGAATCTTATCAGCAATGGCTTGAAAATAGATCATTTTCGGACGATCCTAAAAGATGGGAACACCTAGATAAGTAAAAAGCAGATTTCCTTGACTTACACCAAGAAGCTTTTGAATAATAGCACACCGACTGCTTGTATATTTCCCAAGAAAAACTAAAGATTTTGATTTATTTATGCACTGCACAAAATATAAGTTGTACTCCTCTACAAAACTCATTAGCTTACGCATAGATCACTTAGTTCCACGCATGAAAACCATAATATCATCTGCAAAAAGAACATGAGATGGTGGAGCAATACCCATGGGAACTGAAAAAGAGTCAATTAGATCATCTTCCACCATCCTTGTTAAACCCCTGCTAAAAACCTCCTTAGCTAGACAAAAGAGAATAGGAGACAAGGGATCCCCTTGATGAAGAACATGAGAACATGTGAAAAAACCTTCAATTGAACCATTAATAAGGATAGAAAGATGAGCTGAAGCTAGAATAGAACAAATCTAATTCACAAAACCTGCTGAAAAACCAAAAGCATCCAAAACCCGGAAAAGAAAACCCTCCAATCCAAAGTGTCAAACACCTTTCGAATATCAAACTTGATTGAAATATTCCCACCTTTACAACATCTATCAAGGAGGTTCATGCATTCAGAAGTGAGAATGATGGGATCCACAATAGATCGTCCTTTTGTAAAAGCATTTTGCTTGCCGGGGAGGGGGAAGGGGGGGGGGGGGGGGGTGGGGGGCAAGACAATACGAGCAGCAATAGGGCTTAGACTATTTGCTAAAATCTTAGTAATAATTTTAAATGAAAAATTAGCCAACGCAATAGGACGAAGATGATTCATCGAATTTGCTCCATGATGTGATATACACTAACACACAAATTAAACCCTCTTTTTGATAGTTGTAGTATATGAAAGTAGGGATCGTTCTAGGTCGGAGATTACAAGGGATGTTAATCTACACTAATTAGACTCAAAAACAGAAAACTAGACTCAAACAACTCAAAACAAGCTAAACTGACTCAAATAACAAAAAACTAAGTTAAATTGACTCAAAACAAGAACTAGAAAGAAGTTTGGATGAAAATCATAAGCATTGACATGACATTCGTAACTATGAACTACATGATACTCCTGCTAGGAATTTACTTAACGAGATCGTGACTAGCAACCTCCACTACTTGTAAATATAAGTTCATACTATTAAGTGAAATTCTCTTATATTTTAGCATCAGATTCATGCATGCAAACTAAGTACGCCTCCTTAATCAACATACAAAAATAAGTTATCAATCAAACAGATAAGTAAATCACATTCATGTTTTACGAAACAATAACTGGAGGAAATCAATTCATATCACATATATGTTCATGGCTTTGAATTTGATGCGAGAATTATACGCACACAAATTAAACCCTCTTTTTGACAATTGTAGTATAAGTATAAGTAGGGATCGTTCTGGACCGGGGATTAGGAGGGATTGTTAATCACTTGGATTTGACTCAAAAACATAAAAACAAAGTTAAAAACGTTCACAAAGACTCAAAGGACTCAAAACAAGTTCAAAAGACTCAAAACTGCCTAAAAACACTAACTAGGCAGTTTCTGACCTTAAACCCAATGTTGGACGAATTTAAGATTATGGCTTGATTCAAACGTAAAATAACAATATAAAACACTATACTATACTCAAAGAATGCAAAACTAAACTTTAAAACACTAAAACAAACCAAAAGACTCAAAACAACACAAACACACTCAAATCTGCCTAAATACCACTTTCTGGGCAGATTTGAGCACAAACACAAATTTGGACGAATTTGTGTAACAAAATGACTCAAAACTCTTATAAACACAAACTAAGACACTTTCTAACTAAATTAGACAATAAAGTAAAGGGGGATTTTAATTTGACGAAAATTGAAATAACGAAACAAGTTTAATAAACTAGACAGAATGTAAATATGAATGCGATGAAAATGAATGGATGAATGCTAGCTAGAAGGTTCTTCTCCACACATGTTACACTTGCATAATAAAATGATTTCCAATTGCATTTCAATAAACCATGAATTCTCAACACCCCAAGTTAACCGTGATGCACTAATTAACCTTCAAATCTTCCTAACGTTATTGAATTGGATGGGTTAGCGCATACAACAATTCAAAACATTCCCCACAAGTCCCCTACATGATTGCATAATAGAGATACAAGCAAGAATCATTACGCTCTATGAAAATTATAAGTGTTGACGAGGCATTCGTTACTATGGAATACGCATGAAACTTATGCCAAGAATTCGTTTAACGCGATTGTTTATAAGCAACCTCCACTACTTGTGAATATAAGTTCGTAACTATTAGGTGAAACTCACTTATATTCTAGCGTCATATTCATGCATGAAAATTAAGCGTGTGATAGGAGCATATTTATGCGACTTAAATGGCTTGTTCTCGTACATTTACGTTATGTTTCTTTAGTTATTTTAGTTCTTTATGCTTCTTTTGTGTGTTTTCAGGTTCTAAGGGCAAAGTATGCAAAAGGATGCCTTTTGGAGCCTTTTGGAGCAAATTAGAGATTGGAATGGATATCATATGCTTGGAGCCAAAAGGATGGACGAAATTGAAGACTTGAAGTAGGAAAGTTAAATCCTAAAAAGACCTCATGTTTGAGCATCATTGAAAACTCCTACACATTTTAGAACACAAAAACAACATTCCTAGCAACCTTAGGACATTGTCGTGTGTTTCCTTGTGTCTCCCTTCCTTGCCATGCAAGGAAGGGCTTTGTTCCCTATTTTAAATACTTAAACTACCACTTATCATTCACCACTTATCATATCATACATTCATTTATCACTTATCATAATCATTCACTTATCACTCATAATCATCTACACATTTCAACCATTTAAACACATGTACTTCACCTACAACATCCACCTACTTCACCTACAACATCCACCTACTTCAACAACATCCACCTACTTCACCTACAACATCCACCTACTTCACCTACAAATGACATAGCCATATGTTCCCTCCACTACTCCTATAAATACCCTTGCATTCATTCATTCAATTGACATCTCATTTCATACACAACACACCACAAACACATCCCTTTCTCTCTTAGCCGTGAGTCTCCCTTAGAATCCAAAAACCATCTTTCCATTTCCATCACTCCTCACTCCATTCCACACTTCCATTCCCCCAAACCAACTATCCTTAGACCTTATGCTACAATAAAGAGGAAGAGAAGAGGGCCTAAACGTTCATACAATTCAAGTTTGAGTTGTTGGAATGTTTAGGTGTTTCTTTGATTTCAATGTTTAATTTTAATTCTCTTTGTTTTGTATGAGGAACTAACCCCCCCCCTTAGCTAGGGGGTGATTCGAAATATATGTTTATGCTTGCATTTTGATTTGATTACTTCTAATTGCATTTCATAAGTTGTTGATTCAATTTGTTTAACCGTTTGATTGATAACTTATTTATGTATGTTTATTAAGAATGCGCGCTTAATTTTCATGCATGAATATGACGCTAGAATATAAGTGATTTTCACCTAATCGTTATGAACTTATATTCACAAGTAGTGGAGGTTGCTTATAAACAATCGCGTTAAATGAATTCTTGGCACGAGTTTCATGCTCATCATAGTAACGAATGCCTCGTCAACACTTATAGTTTTCATAATGTTTAATGATCTTTGATTGTATCTTTATTGTGCTGTTCACGTAAAGGACTTTTGGAGAATGTTGTGAATTGCGTTGCGCTAACCCATCCAATTCATTAACTTAAGGAAAACTTGACGGTTAATTTAAGCGGACCTAATTAACCCGGGGTGATGAGTTTCATAATTTATCGAAAGATCAACTGGAAATCTTTTTATTATGCAAGTGTAACATATGTGGAGATGACCCCCTTAGCTATTCTATCATCCATTCATTCCATTTCATCAATTTCATATTTACACTCTGTCTAGTTTATTTAACTTGTTTCGTTATTTCAATTTTCGTATAAACTTAAATCCCCCTTTACTTTAATGTCAATTTAGTTAGAAATCATTTTAGTTTGTGTTTTTAAAAGCATTTTGAGTCTTTGGTTTGTCTTAGTGTTTTAAAGTTTAGTTTTACATTCTTTGAGTCTAGTTTAGTGTTTTATATATTGTTTTTACGTTTTTAAGTCAGTTTCCAAGAGATTAACAATCCCTCCTAATCCCCGGTTCAGAACGATCCCTACTTGCACCTATACTACAATTTGACAAAAAGAGGGTTTAATTTGTGCGCGTATAAAACTCGCATCAAATTTTGGCACCGTTGCCGGGGATTAGAAAATTTGCTAATCCCTTGGATTGTTTGTTTCTGTATTGTCTTTTAGATTTAGTTTTTATTTGTGTTTTGTTTGTTAAGAACAACATGGCACTTGATAACGCTTCTCTTTTGTCACAGCTCATGGAAAGGTCCCAAATGCAAAGAGTTGATATATCTAATCTTCAATCAAGGAATAACGTGTTTTCCAATACTTACAATTCGGATTGGAGTGATCATTCAAACTCTATGTGGTGGGAACCTCAAAATGCTCAACAAGGAGGATATTGGCAGCCACCACAACCTCATATTCAATATGCCCAACCAAACTCAAGTTCGTCAATAGATTATAATCAAAAGCTTAATGA
Organism: Pyrus communis; assembly: GCF_963583255.1. Taxonomy (NCBI): domain Eukaryota; kingdom Viridiplantae; phylum Streptophyta; class Magnoliopsida; order Rosales; family Rosaceae; genus Pyrus; species Pyrus communis. Next base: position 8,707,776 of record NC_084814.1, on the reverse strand, counting down.
ATTAATTTGTTTGGTGCAGGGCTCACAAAATCAAGACAGTGAGGCTCAACAAGAAGGATATTGGCAGCCATATGAGGAGTTCTATTCAACGCCTATGCAGCCACCACAAAGGTTGGACCACTTGGATAAGCAAATTGGGCAGATCGCGGAGTTCGTAGGACAGTTTCGAGACCAAGGCGAACTCCCTAGTTCAACCATTGCAAATCAGAAGGGAGAATTTGAAAACACCAATGCTATCATGTTGAGAAGTGACAAGGAGGTTGGAACGGACCATCAACCATCAAAATCAAATCACAAGGAAGAGGAATACACCCAACCCACGGAAAGGGTGGAAACACCTTTACCGGAGGCACCTATTGCTCCTATGCCATCTAATACAGGTATGGTTGTTCCAAATTTCATTATTTTTAACCCCGTTCCAACAAGTATCCCTATTCCTTGCAGATTCATGACTTCCAAGGAAAAAGAAGGTGAAAAAGACATCTTGGAAGCCCTTTCAAAGGTGACAAGTAGGGAATGCCATGAATTCATCAAAGAGGACGTTCTTGAAACCACAAAATCCAAAGAAGTTAAATTTGATGACATTGGACAAGTCATAACCATCACTTGCAATCTGGCCAAGTCCAATATCCCTGAAACTTTCAAAGGAGTGGTGTTTGTCATTGAGTTCTTGTCGAACAAAACAAGTAAGTTTTTTTCAAATTCCTTTACATTTTATACTAACTTGCTGTTTTTTATGAATCAGGCACCTACACTAGAATTCAAACCATTGCCGGTTCACTTCAAGTATCACCTTCCATTCAAGGACCAATTCCATGCCGTTTGATTTTATTTATGTTAATAAAAAAAAAAAATTAAAAAAAAAAAAAAAAAAAAAAAGAGAGAAAGAAAGATACTAAACATGGAGAAAGGTGGAGCTTCACAAAGGTTGTTTGCGTGAAGCCCCACTACGAGGCGCAGAAGCGGGAGGCATAGAAGCGGGAGGCATCGGAGCGGAAGCCATCGGAGCGGGAGGCATCGGAGCTAGAGCATTCCAGGCCTCAATACTTGGCCAAGCGCTGGATGACCCAGGAAAAATGTGCCTCTGGAGATAAGACGCAAGCCTTTGACGGTCACTGTGAATTCGACCCTCAGATTCTTGCAGCTCATCAAGCTTCCTCTTCATCCCCGACGAATAGTTATTTGCAAGCACATGCAAACTTCTATTCTCATACTTAAGCTGCTGGATCTCTTGCTTAAGTCTTTCCACCTCTGCCATCAACGATTCCACTTGGCGGGACCGAGCAAGCAGGCGTTGGCCCATGTTGGACACATAACTCGCACACTGAACACTAAGTGCGAGGACTCTTGAACGGCCAACTCATCGGACCGTCCTGACAGCAGCCTACTATCTTTTGGAGTGAGGAGGTTTTTAGCTACTATTGTAGCTGTTGTGGCGTCCTGCATCACAGAGTCTTCACCTGAAAGAGGACCGTTAGAAGATAAAAAAGAAGGGCGCCATACATTACCTTGACGGGGCGCAACCGGATCGCTGCTGAGACTCAAATCTAAGCTAAGGTTCGATGAGTTTGCCATTTTTTTCAAAAGTGTTCAAAGAGAAGGGGTGGATGGAGTTAAAATTTCACAAAGGGCCGGAGTCGAGTTTCAGGAATGGGAAATCTTCAGAGTGTGTGTGTTGGGGTGATTGATAGCTCTATAAAAAGCCAAGACGACGCGTCCACCGATTCAAAGAGCCGGATTTTCCGGCGTAATTTAGGCGACGTTCCCTCGGCTTTTCAGAAAACGCGTTCAACTTTGTCAAAAGATTTCTGATAAAGCTGAAAACACGTGGAGGCCATCATCACATCTACACATCTTTAGCCGACAAGCACAAAGTTCGGCGACGCTTTCTCTGCTTTTCAGAAGACACGTGCAGCTTTGTCAAAAGGAGCCGCATCTGCACTACCACGTGTCGTTCAGAAAGCGAAGGGGCGTCGTTCAGAAATCGAAGGGGCGCCTGCTCAGAAATCGAAGAGGCGTATTCAAAGATCGAAGAGGCGCCACTATTTCAAAGAGCCGGATTTGCGGGATCAAAACGTTTGTCGACAAGGGTAAAAAGTACCACCACTTGATATTATCTCTATATATGTCGACCTTCGTCTTTTATGGCAGGGCAAACCTGAAAAAAATGCCCAACTCTCCCTCACCTCTGAGGGCGCACTCCCAGCAAAGCCTTTCAAAATACTCAATTCTTTCTTCTTCCCCAAAGATGATACCAGATGCCTGGAGTACATATGACCCAGGAGGAAACGGCGGATTGAAGCATGTGCTGATTCATTCACCGCTTCTTCAAAGCAAAGGTATCTCATATCATCAAGGTCAAAAGCAAAAGTATCTCATATCATGCTCTTTCCCTGTCTTTTTCTTTGTCCTTGTTCTTACTTGCATGGCAAAGTAAAAGAAGCAATCAGCCGGCACTTGGAGTCAGTCTTCCGATCTGGAGCCAACTGCCTGGAATCTATTCCTGATTGCTTACCTAGCGTTGCTCTCGAGTAGTCATCTTCAACGGTTGTTACACTTCCAGAGAAGGGACCACTCCTGCAAAGATTGAACAAAGAAACAGATAACAGGAGGAAGCTCAGACCTTCGGGGGAAACCAAAAGAACCATCCTGCTGCCCAGTTCAAGAAGTAGCACAAAGGAAAATCAACGATGGGCAGAAACCAGTTCAAGAGTAAGCCTGTGGAATCACAAAGATCAAAGCCTCAATGCAATCACCAAGGAGAAGAGGGAATTTACACTCCATAACCAGATTTGCGTCCCTAAACTCTTCTCTTTGTTAATTACATTATGCCATGTTTAATATGTTTAGTTGCTTTTTGTGTGTTTACTTATGTTTTGTGTGAATCTATGCTTAAAACATTGAGGACAATGTTTGATTTAAGTGTGGGGGGGGTAACTAAAGTGTTTTGATGCAAATTCGTAGGGTTTTATCCACCATAACTTCTAAATGTTGTTCCTTGTTGTTTTAAGGTGTTTTTAAGTTGTTTTAGAGTGTTTTAGTGTGTTTTGTTTTATAATTCGAAAATCCCATAAAAATTTGAAAAATTGTTTTGAAAAACCCAAAAAGAGTTGTTTTAAAAGTCGTTTTTGTGTGTTTGTGTCTTAGGGTACCTTCCAACACAATGATAAGGATTTGGTTTATAATTGCATGACGGTTAGAAAGAGTTATAAACATAGAGAAAAGTTTGATTTACTCTTGGTATATGCTTGGTTATGGTTATAATGTATGACTTCACATGCAATCATAAAAGAAAATTTCGTTTTTGTAACATGCTTGAAGGAAGAAACTCAAACAAACGCTACATCCCTGTGAGACTCGAGCCATTACTTTCTTTGGAGAGTTATTTTCTGTGATTCTTTATTTTCTAAAGTTGTTGCATGATCTCATTATTCCTTGCTTGGTTGCTACTTAGAATGCAATTGTATCATGATAGAACTAAATGCTAGAACTCATGCCCATTTCATTCAAAGCATGTTATTGATTTGCATAACACATATTCAAGAAGAAGTTGTGTAGTGACCACCACCATAGCCAAATAGCCTTACTTCCCATACTTCGTATATGTTGTAAGTTTTAACCCCGTTGAGCCTTGTTTAGCCTTTATTCTTTGTTTACCCACATTTTCCTCACCTAGCCTAGTTTAGGACAATCCCCATCCTTGTTCTTAAAAGATAGTGAGCATGACTTAATTGAATTCCTTTTGAGTTACATTATGAAAGAAAATAAGTGTGGGGGAGAGAATGTTTAAGTGTTTATGTTTTGAGATTCAAAAGAAAAGAAAAAGAAAAGAAAAAAAAAAAAGAGAAAAGAAAGAAAGAAAGAAAAAAGAGCTTAAAAAAAAAAAAAAATGAAAGAATAAGTGATTGAAGAAAGGTTCCAAAACACCAATTCTGGGCGTAAATTGTCTAAATTCTCCCTTTTTGTTCAAAAGTTGAGTTTTCATTCAAATGTGAATTCTAAGTTGATTCAAATGCTTTGCTCACTATTTCTTTAAAAACCTTTGTTTTCCATATCCCTTCTTTGTTATCCACATACCCCAAGCCCCGTTACAACCCTTGACTTCTATCTTGAGTGTTGTGTATTTCAATTTGTGGAGTTTGAACTTGGTATGAGCATATGGTATCACTGGTTCTCGCGTCTAAGTAGTAGCATTCCATTCATGAGATCATATCTAAACATGCTTATTAACTCCAGAAATTGCTTCCTTTGAAATACATATATGTGAGTGTTCGTTTTTATGATTACATCAATCTTCTCACATATACCTAGTGTAGGGTGTGTAGTCAGAAAATCTGTGTGAAAAACGAGAGTACATCTAGTAAGAAATTGAGGGAATTCTCTAAGGCATGTTACTACATTCAAAACATGGTTTTAAATGCTTAATTGTGAACTAGTATGTGGTGACTATGAGTAAGAATGTACTTAAGTGTAAAGATGGCTCAAATCTGTGAGAATAATGATTTTTAATTTGTCATGTGCATTGGAAGTCCCTGATACGATTGTTGGAAGGTGTAGGTTGTGTTTTGTTCTTTTTGTTTTGTTTTTCTGTTTTGCTCGAGGACTAGCAAAAGCTAAGTGTGGGGGTATTTGATAGGAGCATATTTATGCGACTTAAATGGCTTGTTCTCGTACATTTACGTTATGTTTCTTTAGTTATTTTAGTTCTTTATGCTTCTTTTGTGTGTTTTCAGGTTCTAAGGGCAAAGTATGCAAAAGGATGCCTTTTGGAGCCTTTTGGAGCAAATTAGAGATTGGAATGGATATCATATGCTTGGAGCCAAAAGGATGGACGAAATTGAAGACTTGAAGTAGGAAAGTTAAATCCTAAAAAGACCTCATGTTTGAGCATCATTGAAAACTCCTACGCATTTTAGAACACAAAAACAACATTCCTAGCAACCTTAGGACATTGTCGTGTGTTTCCTTGTGTCTCCCTTCCTTGCCATGCAAGGAAGGGCTTTGTTCCCTATTTTAAATACTTAAACACTACCACTTATCATTCACCACTTATCATATCATACATTCATTTATCACTTATCATAATCATTCACTTATCACTCATAATCATCTACACATTTCAACCATTTAAACATATGTACTTCACCTACAACATCCACCTACTTCACCTACAACATCCACCTACTTCAACAACATCCACCTACTTCACCTACAAATGACATAGCCATATGTTCCCTCCACTACTCCTATAAATACCCTTGCATTCATTCATTCAATTGACATCTCATTTCATACACAACACACCACAAACACATCCCTTTCTCTCTTAGCCGTGAGTCTCCCTTAGAATCCAAAAACCATCTTTCCATTTCCATCACTCCTCACTCCATTCCACACTTCCATTCCCCCAAACCAACTATCCTTAGACCTTATGCTACAATAAAGAGGAAGAGAAGAGGGCCTAAACGTTCATACAATTCAAGTTTGAGTTGTTGGAATGTTTAGGTGTTTCTTTGATTTCAATGTTTAATTTTAATTCTCTTTGTTTTGTATGAGGAACTAAACCCCCCCTTAGCTAGGGGGTGATTCGAAATATATGTTTATGCTTGCATTTTGATTTGATTACTTCTAATTGCATTTCATAAGTTGTTGATTCAATTTGTTTAACCGTTTGATTGATAACTTATTTATGTATGTTTATTAAGAATGCGCGCTTAATTTTCATGCATGAATATGACGCTAGAATATAAGTGATTTTCACCTAATCGTTATGAACTTATATTCACAAGTAGTGGAGGTTGCTTATAAACAATCGCGTTAAATGAATTCTTGGCACGAGTTTCATGCTCATCATAGTAACGAATGCCTCGTCAACACTTATAGTTTTCATAATGTTTAATGATCTTTGATTGTATCTTTATTGTGCTGTTCACGTAAAGGACTTTTGGAGAATGTTGTGAATTGCGTTGCGCTAACCCATCCAATTCATTAACTTAAGGAAAACTTGACGGTTAATTTAAGCGGACCTAATTAACCCGGGGTGATGAGTTTCATAATTTATCGAAAGATCAACTGGAAATCTTTTTATTATGCAAGTGTAACATATGTGGAGATGACCCCCTTAGCTATTCTATCATCCATTCATTCCATTTCATCAATTTCATATTTACATTCTGTCTAGTTTATTTAACTTGTTTCGTTATTTCAATTTTCGTATAAACTTAAATCCCCCTTTACTTTAATGTCAATTTAGTTAGAAATCATTTTAGTTTGTGTTTTTAAAAGCATTTTGAGTCTTTGGTTTGTCTTAGTGTTTTAAAGTTTAGTTTTACATTCTTTGAGTCTAGTTTAGTGTTTTATATATTGTTTTTATGTTTTTAAGTCAGTTTCCAAGAGATTAACAATCCCTCCTAATCCCCGGTCCAGAACGATCCCTACTTGCACCTATTCTACAATTTGACAAAAAGAGGGTTTAATTTGTGCGCGTATAAAACTCGCATCAGCGTGCACTCTCAATAAACATACATAAATAAGTTATCAATCAAACGGTTAAGCAAATTGAATCACAACTTATGAAACGCAATTAGAAGTAATCAAATCAAAATGCAAGCATAAACATATATTTCGAATTTCCTCATAACTATGAAATTAAAGAAACACCTAAACATTCCAACAACTCAAACTTGAATTGTATGAACGTTTAGGCACTCTTCTCTTCCATTCCTCATACGTACAAAACAAAGAGTATTGAAATTAACATTGAAATCAAAGAAACACCTAAACATTCCAACAACTCAAACTTGAATTGTATGAACGTTTAGGCACTCTTCTCTTCCTCTTCGTTGTAGCACAAGGTCTAAGGATAGTTTGATGGTGTGAATGGTTTGGGGAGTGGTGAAAATGGAAGGATGGTGTTTGGATTGTAAGGGAAACTCACGGCACAAAGGGGGAAGTGTTGGTGGTATGTACAATGGAATGGATGAATTTCTGGCACAAAGGCCTTATTTCTGTGGTGAATGGATCCCCCCCTTTGTGGCTGCAATGAAGGGTTATTTATAGGTGAAATGGGGGGAACATGACAGCTAGGAGGGTGGTGGAAATCTGGAATGGTGATGGGAGATGCATGTGGCTGATTTATGCATGTGATTAAAGGGTGGAAATGCATGTGCTTTGAATAAGTGGCTGCATGTGCAAGGGGACAATCTGGAAATGAGATGGGAGATGCATGTGGCTGATTTATGCATGTGATTAAATAATTAGAGAGTGAGGGGATGCACGACATGGTGTGGAGAAAAGGGGTGAATGGCTGAATGATTAAGAAATGGTAGTATTTTGCATGGCTAGGTGTTGTGTATTTGTGATGCATGTGTTGAAATGGTGGTGCATGTGCTGAAATGAATGTGTTTGCATGTGACTTAAAGCTAGGGTGAATGATGATAAATGCATGTGGATGGAAATAATGAAGGGTGAATGTGCATGTGCTGCAATGGGTTGGGAAAACATGTGAGGGAATGATTAAGGTGAATGAATAATGAAATGGGAAAGCATGTGCAAAAGGGGAATGCATGTGGCTGCAAGGTTTTGTGTTAGGTGATGGGTGCATGTTAAGTGATAAGTGATTATGATAAGTGATATGATAAGTGATGATGATAAGTGATAAGTGATAAGTGATAAGTGATAAGTGATATGACATGTGGTTATGATATGATATGTGGTTATGATAAGTGATAAGTGGTGATGATAAGTAATGATATGTGGGAGTGTGGCTGAAATGAAGGAGTGGAATGTTGGAATGTTATGCACGGCTAAGGAAATTGGAAAGGTTTAAATGTCCTAAAACTAAAGGGAACAAGGTTCCAACACTTTGGTCTTCAATTAGGTCTTCAATTTCGTCCAACACTTTGGCGCCAAGCATAAGCTATCCATCCTTAGCCCAAAAGTGCTCCAAAAGTCTCCAAAATGCATCTTTTTGCTCCTTTAGCCCTTTGGACCTACAAACACACGAAAATAGCTTAAAGGACTAAAATAACTAAAGAAACATAACGTAAATGCACGAGAACAAGCCATTTAAGTCGCATGAATATGCTCCTATCAGAATTCACCTCTAACTAAAACGAAATTAGTTCCGCATGTTCATCATAATTGAAAACCAAATTAAAACAAACATTGGACTAAAACTAAGGATAGAATACACGTACAAACACTCCAGCAATCCAAAGGTCTTGGATGGCAGGCACGGCTCCAAGCTTTTCTTCTCATTCCTTCCTTTCAAAGCTGCGGTATATGTGTATTTTTCTCTCTGAAATTCTCTCTAAAACTCCCCTTTTTGTGTGGCAGATATGTTATGTATTTATAGGGCTAAGGTTTCATGGCAGAAAGCCTTGGTGGACAAGGATAGGGCACACAAATTTGCATTGGAAAAAGGATTAGTTACATGGCAGAAACCAGAAAGAATAAGGAAAGGGTGTGGCAGATTCTAGGGCTTCAAGAAAGGGGTGTTGTGGCAGGTTTCTAGAAGGACAAGGGATAAGGCATGTGGCACCAATCTAGGGCAGAGAATAGAGCTTCTAGAACCAGATATTTAGGTGATTTAAGGTGAAAATGAGTCCCCTTTGCAGCTGGAATTAAGGTAGGAAAAGATTAGGATAGGATAAGATAAGATAAGGTTTGGATAATGTTCCTTCTTTTTAGCTGATTCCTTATCTTCAATGTCTTGAATTATGTCTTCCAAATTTGTAGCACATTCCTAGCCTATTTTGATCTTCAAAAACGTCCATCCACCTTGCTCCATGCATGTGCTATCTATTCCAAGCCCAAAACTACTCTAAAATGCTCCAAATTGCCTTTTCTTGCCAACCTTGCCATTTGGACCTATATACACACGAAAGTAGCTTAAATCACTATAATAAATAGAAACTAACTGAGTAGATGCAAAGAAATAGGGTAACAAAGTCGCATAAATATGCTCCTATCAAATTCCCCCACACTTAGCTTTTGCTAGTCCCAGAGCAAAATAAAGAAAACAAAACACAACCTAAACCTTCCAACAATTGCCTTAGAGATTTCCAATGAAACATGACATGTTAAAAATCACTACTCCCACAGATTTTAGCCATCCTTACTCTTGAGTATACACTTAACCGCAGTCACCACTCATTAGCTCACATTTAATCAATTAAAACAACATTTTGAATGTAGTAACATGCCTTAGAGAATCCCTCAATTCCTCACTGGATATACTCCCTATTTTCACACAGATTTTCTGACTACACTCCCTACACTAAGTATATGTGAGAAAATTGATGTAAACATGTAGACTAGCACTCACATATGTTATAACAAAGAAGGCACTTCTTGGAATTATTAATATAACATGTGTATGATCTCATGAATAGAATGCTACTACTTAGAAGTGAGAACCAGGGATACCATATGCTCGTACCAATTTTAAACTCCACATATTGAAACACATAACAATCAAGATAGAAGTCTAAGTGTTGTAACGGGGATAAGGTACTGGCTAACAAAGAAAGGTAAGGATAAACAAAAGTTCTTAAAGTGATAGTAAGCAAAGTAATGAAATAAACACTTAGAATTCACTTTTGAATGCAGAAATCAACTTTAAACACCCATGGGAGATTCACACAACACTTAGGGCCATATTCAAACTTTTGGACCCTTTCTTCAATAACCAATACTTGTGAGTTCATTCTCACTTATTTCTCATCTCTTTTCTTTTCTTTTCTAAACTTTTTCTTCTTTTTTCTTTCTTTTTTCACGTTTTTTTTTCCCATGCCCTTTCTCTTTCTTTGGCACACTAAACGTACATCCTAATAGATTTTCAATGAAAAACCTTCCCCCAAGCTTGTTTTTCTGCATAATGTTGATCAATTCCATCTAAGTCATGCTCAACTATTCTTTAAGAACAAGGGTATGGATAGTCCTATTCTAGGTTAGGTAAGGATAATATGGCTAACAAAGAAAAGAGGCTAAATAAGGCTCAAAGGGGTTAAACCTACAATACATATGCAAAGGGTAAGGCTTTTTGGCTCTGGTTTAACTAAACAAGTTCATCTTGTTATTTGTTATGCAATCAATTTTATGCTTTGAATGAAACGGGTATGAGTTCTAGTATGTGGATAAAATGATGAAAACGCATTCTAAGTAGCAACCAAGCAAAGAAATAATGAGATTATGCAACGACTTTAGAAAACAAAAACATCACAGATTAATAACTCTCCAAACAAAGTATAAGCTCAAGTCTCTTAGGATTGTGGCGTTACTTTGAGTTCCTTCCTTCAAGCATGTTACAAAAACTGATTTTTTTTCTTTTTGTGATTACATGTGAATTTGTAAACGTCAATTACAACTAAGTATAAACCAAAAAGCATATCAAACTGCCATCCATGTTTGTAACTTTCTTTAACAGTCATGCAATTAAAAACCAAATCCTCATCATTGTGTTGGAAGGTACCCTAAGACACAAACAAACAAACAAAAATGACTCTTTTTTGGTATTTTCTCAAGCTTTTTTGAATTTTTTTTTTCAAAATTTTCGGATTTTCTGTTATAGGACATGTTAAAACACTTCAAAACACAATAAAAACACTTCAAAACAGTGAGTAACAACTTTTAGAAGTGATAGGTGATAAAATTCGAAAATAAGTCATAAAAAGCATCTATTTACCCCCCACACTTAAACCAAACATTGTCCTCAATGTTTCAAAAATAGACTCACACACAAACAATCAAACAACACAACTAACAAACATGACAATTATGGCAAAGTAGAAGCAATAAAGAGTAGGGTTAAGGAATGCAAATTTGGTTGTGGAGCTGTAGATTCCTAGGTCTTCTTTATTTAAATGCATGGGTTGCCTCCCAAGAAGCGCTTGCTTTAACGTCTTCCAACCGGACAATACCTCCATTCAAGCTTCACTAGGGTTAACGGCATGGAAGGGTATGTCCTCCATGCTCAAAGTATTCATAATAAGGATCTATGAATGGAAGGGGATAGTGATCCTTCCTGATTGTGACATTGAGCTTCCTAAAGTCAATGTAAACTCTTTCACCACCTTGGATTCGATTAGGTACCTGCACCAAAGAAGGTAACAACCTATTAATTGAAATGGGAATTGGAATTCGAATAGATGGCTCACCAATATATTGCGATGAAGGCTCAAAAGTAGCAACACTGTCAACAAATTCACTAGGGATACTCTCGGCCAGATTGGGTATTTTGAGGGCAGTGGTGTGTTCCTTGTGCTCCACTCTATTTCTTTCTTCGATGATGGTTCGAAATACATCATTCTTGATAGGCGTTGAACGTTCCTGCCTTATATTTTTATTCACATCAATGACAAAACAAGGACGAACATCATTAGGATGCTTAACAGATTCAAAAACATTGAATTTAATCATATTGCCACCAAACTCCATTGTTAATGCTCCCATGGCCACATCAATCTTGGTTTGGGCTGTTTTCATGAAAGGTCATCCAAGTAAGATTGGCAATGGTGGAGATTAGGCTGAATCTTCCATCTCAAGCACATAGAAATCGGTTGGAAAGATCAAATGGTTAACCTGCACCAAAACATCTTTCAAAACTCATTTCGGATACGCATTAGAATGATCGGCTAATTGGATAATAACTCCATCATTTTTAAGCTCTCCTAGATTCATAGATGCATAAACAAAATATGGCATGACATTAATGGAAGCACCTAAATCTAGCATAGCATGTTCAAACCTTGTATTACCAATTACACAAGGAATAGTGAAACTACCTAGATCTTTGCATTTAGGTAGTAGATTCCTTTGTAACATTGCAGAGATATTTTCACTTACAAGTACCATCTCTTTCTCTTGAATTCATTTCTTTGTTATACAAAGCTTCTTCAAAAACTTAGCATACTTTGAAATTTGCTTTATCGCATCAAGGAGCGGGATATTGATTTGCACATTCTTGGAGATCTATAGAATGTCTTTTTCATTCTCTTCATTCCTAGATTGCATAAACCTGTTAGGAAAAGTCACATTTGGTGGAATAGGGTTAGAAACAAATGAATTTGAACCTACCTTACTTGTGTTGGACGACTTAGGGTCCTTAGGTGGCTGTGGCAAGGGTTGTTCTACCCTTGCCGTGGCTTTGGCAATCTCTTCTTCCTTGAACAGCAACTGTTCGTCCTCCTTTTGACTTAATTTGGATGTTTGTGGGTTGGTTCTAAACTCCTTGCCACTTTTCAAAGTGATGGCATTGGTGGTTTCAAAACCTCCATTTGGATTGATAATGGTTGAACTAGGCAGTTTGCCTTATTCTCTAAATTGTCCCATGAACTCCGCTACTTGCCCCATTTGCTTCTTCAATTCATCCACCTCTTTAACTTGATTTTGCATCTCTTTGGTTTGATTTTGTATTCCCTGTTTCAAAGAGGTGAGTAATTGAATAACTTTATCATTATCCAAAGACATACCTGAATTTGGTTGGGCTGAATGTGGTTGAGGTTGCATTAGTGCGAATGGCCTTTGAAATATACCGAGGGTTGGCTATCAAAATCCTCCTTGTTGTTGAGTTTGTTAAGGCTCCCTCCATTTCATGTTTGGGTGATCTCTCCAGCTCGGATTGTAAGTGTTGGCGTATGGATCATGCTTTGGTTGATTTTGGCCTTGATATCCTATGGCATTAGCACTTTCCCATCCTTTATTCTCTATCAATTGAGGACATTGATCATTAGAATGTCCTTGCATAATGCACACGCCACAAACACTTGCTCTTTGCACTTTGGATCCATCAACAACCTGTGATACAAGAACAATGAGATTAGCCAATTGAGATTGAATTTCGGCCATTGAACTTACCTCATTAACTTGGTGTTGCCATGAGGGGTCTCTCTGTCCAACTCCTTCGTATTGCTGTGCATTCAAAGCTCAATTCGCAATTAAGATATTTGCAGCAATTGGGGTTTTGTCAACCAAAGCACCACCTACCGACGCATCTAGCATTTGTCTTTCAATTACGAGAAGTCATTCGTAGAAATATTGAATTAGAAGCTCTTCCTTCATTTGATGTTGAGGGCATGAAGCAACGAGAGTCTTGAAACGCTCATAATACGCTGAAAAGGATTCTCCTTGGCTTTATTGAATTCCACTAATCATTTTCCTCAAACGAATGACTCTTGAAGTTGGGAAGAATTTCTCTAAGAATGCTCTTTTCATGCTTTCCCAAGAAGTAATGGTTCCAGGTGCTGCCTTGTCCATAAGAGAGAATGGAAAGGCTTTCATCTTCAAAATATTCCCATCCACGTTGATTGGGGTCATGCTCGAACATACTACTTCGAATTCCTTCAAATGCTTGTTTGGATCTTCCATAGACAGCCCATGGTATTTGGGAATATGATGCAACAAGCTAGATTTCAATTCGAACTCATCGGTCTTGCCTTGAGCCGCCCTAGGATATTGAATGGATAAGGGCACGGCATTGTCTAATCCCAAGGCTAAAAGTTCCTTGATTGTTTGATTATCCACAGCCATGGCTTGTTCTTCCTCTTCCTCTTCTTCTTCTTCAATTTCGGATTTAGAGCTAGAACTATAACTAGGTGGATTGAATTCTAGCTGCTTCCTCTTCCTTCTCAAAGTTCGTTCAAAATCGTCGTCAAACTCCAATAAATGCTCACGAACAGGTTGAGAACGTCGAGTCATAAACTAGTATCTAAAACAAAGTAAACAAAACAAAACAAAATAAAAAAAACAAGAAAAGCAAAAACATAAACAAAGGGGAGATTAGCAATTTTGCTAATCCCTGGCAATGGCGCCAAAATTTGATGTGATATAAACTAACACACAAATTAAACCCTCTTTTTGATAGTTGTAGTGTATGACAGTAGGGATCATTCTAGGACAGGGATTAGGAGGGATGCTAATCTACACTAATTAGACTCAAAAATAGAAAACTAGATTCAAACAACTCAAAACAAGCTAAACTGACTCAAATAACACAAAACTAAGTTAAATTGACTCAAAACAAGAACTAGAAAGAAGTTTGAACAAAAATTAATCTAAAAAGACTCAGAATACTAAATGGGGGTTGTATTTGACAAATTTAACTAAAACTAAGTAAATTGCAGAAACAAATTAAGTTTGGTACGAAATTGAGTGAATTAAAGGGTGAAAGGCTAGCTAGAGGGTCCTTCTCCACATATGACACATATGCATACAAATTGATTTCCAATTATTCTTCTTATAAACCATGAATGACAATGCCCCAAGTTAATCGTGAACTGCACAAATTAACCATCAGATTTTACTAAATTCATTGAATTGGACTCAACGACGCCACCAAATTATTCTTATCAAGTTCCCTACATGAACTGCATAATAAAGATACATATCAAAGATCATTAAGTTATATGAAAATCATAAGCATTCACATGGCATTCGTAACTATGAACAACATGATACTTCTACCAGGAATTTACTTAACGCGATCGTGACTAGCAACCTCCACTACTTGTAAATATAAGTTCATAATTATTAGGTGAAATTCCCTTATATTTTAGCATCAGATTCATGCATGCAAACTATGTAGGCATTCTTAATCAACATACAAGAATAAGTTATAAATCAAATAGATAAGTAAATCGCACTTATGTTTTACGAAACAATAACTGGAGGAAATCAATTCATATTATATGTTCATGGCTTTGAATTCACCTCTAACTAAAACGAAATTAGTTCCGCATGTTCATTATAATTGAAAACCAAATTAAAACAAACATTGGACTAAAACTAAGGATAGAATACACCTAGAAACACTCCAGCAATCCAAAGGTCTTGGATGGCAGGCAAGGCTCCAAGCTTTTCTTCTCCTTCCTTCCTTGCAAAGCTACGGCAGATGTGTGTTTTTCTTTTTGAAATTCTCTCTAAAACTCTCCCTCTTCTGCGACATATATATTATGTATTTATAGGGCTAAGGTTTCACAGCACAAATCCTTGGAAGACAAGGATAGGGCACGCAGATTTGCATTGGAAAAAGGATTAGTTACATGGCAGAAACCAGGAAGAATAAGGAGAGGGTGCGGCATATTCTAGGGCTTCTAGAAAGGGGTGTTATGGCAGGTTTCTAGAAGGACAAGGGATAAGGCATGCGGCACCAATCTAGGGCAGAGAATAGAGCTTCTAGAACAAGATATTTAGGTGATTTAATGTGAAAATGAGTCCCCTTTGCAGTTGAAATTAAGGTAGGAAAAGATTAAGATAGGATAAGATAAGATAAGGTTTAGATAATATTCCTTCTTTTTAGTTGATTCCTTATCTTCAATGTTGTGACTTATGTCTTCTAGATTTGTAGCACATTCCTAGCTTCTTTTGATCTTCAAAAACGTCCATCCACCTTGCTCCATAGATGTGTTATCCATTCCAAGCCCAAAACTGCTCTAAAATGCTCCAAATTGCCTTTTCTTGCCAACTTTGCCATTTGGGCTTACAAATACATGAAAATAGCTTAAATCACTATAATAATTGGAAACTAACTGAGTAAATGCAAAGAAATAGGCTAACAAAGTCGCATAAATATGCTCCTATCACTCCATCCACCTTTGGAATTAAAACCATTAAGTTAGAATTGAAGTGAGGCAAAACATTCCCTTGGGAGAAAAAACTTTGCATTGCTTGAACCATGTCATTAACCACAATGGACCAACACCTAAAATAGAAAGAACCGCCAAAACCATCTGGACCTGGGGAACAAGAATGGTCCATAGACTTTAAAGTTTCAAAAATTTCATCAGGAGATGGAATTGCTAACAAAGACTCATTTTCTGTTGTAGTGACTACATTGGGTATGGTGCAAGCAACTAGACCAGTGTCTGTCACAAAACTATTTGTAGAAAAAAAATTGTAATAACAAGCTGACTAATATCGATCTGATTATCAAGAACCCTATTACCATATCTCATAATTGCCAATGATTGATGAAGTTTCCTAATTTTAACCATGGAATGAAAAAAAGTGGTATTAGTATCCCTTTCAGAAAGCCAGTTAATGCAAGATTTGTCACGGTAAAATTTTTCTTGTGCAATAAGTGCCTTTTGCACACACAAAGAAGCAAGGACCCAAGCTGGAATTTTCCCTTTGAATTTCATCCAAAGCAACAAAACCACTATCAATATTCATATTAACATCCTTGAAAACCGACTTGTTCCAAACTTTTATGCGAGACTTAAGAACACGAAGCTTAGCACTAAGCACATACATTGGACAACCGTAAAATTAGAAGACTTCCAAACATCTTCAACTAGGGAAAAAAAAAAATCATGGTGATCCAACCATATACTATGAAATCGAAACGGAGCCTTTCGAGTGATTGTTAACTTTGAGAAAGAAACAAGAACAGGACAGTGATAAAAAGATATACGGGGTAAAATGGAACATTCCACAAAGACCATGATGTGATAAATAATAGCACACAAATTAAACCCTCTTTTTGACAATTGTAGTAAAGATATAAGTAGGGATCGTTCTAGGCCGGGGATTAGGAGGTATTGCTAATCTAATGAAAACTGACTCAAAGATACAAAAGTATGATTAAAAACACTTAAACAAACTCAAAGACTCTTAACTAAACTTATATGACTCAAAACGAACTCAAAAGACTCAAAACAATACAAAACAACCAAATATACTAAAACTAGACTCTAAGACTCAATTTGGACGAAAATAGGTTTGGTTTTGACTCAAAATACTCAAAAACACTAATTAGGACAGATTTGACACAACTAAATAAAGGGGATTGGGTTTTTTGACGAATTTGAGAGAAAAAAAGTAACTAAAAGACTTAAGTAAACTTTGGACGAATTTAAGAAAAACAATGGATGATTAGATAGCTAGAGGATTCTTTTCCACACATGATACATTCAAACACAAATTGATTTCCAATTGCTTTTTCGATAAACCATGAACCTCAACACCCCAGATTAACCGTGACATCACTAATTAACCCTCAGATTCTCCTTTAGTTATTGGATTGGATGACATCACACGACAACCCAAAGCATTCTTCAAAAGTTCTGTACATGACATCATAATAGAGATACAATCAAAGATCATTATGTTCTATGAAAATCATAAGTATTGATAAAGCATTCGTAACTATGACATCATGATACTTATGCTAGGAATTCACTTAACATGATTGTGAAAACAACCTTAACTACTTGTGAATATAAGTTTGTAACGATTAAGTGAATCTCCCTTATATTCTAGCACCAAATTCAATCATGCAAATTAAGTAGGCCTCCCTAATCTACATACAAGAATAAGTTATCCATCAAATGGTTAAGTAAATTGCATTCACAATTTATGAAATCACAACTGGAATTAATCAATTCATATCATAAACATAATCATGGTTTCAAAGCCTCCCCTAGCTAAAACGAGTTTAGCCTCTCATGTTCACAACAGAACAAAGGAAACTTGAATTAAACATTGAAAACAAAAGATAGATTACACCTAAAAACGTTCCAACACTCCAACTTGAATGCAAAACGTCCAAGGCTTCTTCTTCTCCTCTTCTTCCTTGCAAAGTTGCGGCACAAAAGTCTAGGGGTGATTTTGGATGGATTTTTTGGTTAAGGATGGATTTAGGTTGGTAGCGTGGTGTGGCAAAGGTTTAGGAATGGTGTATGAGTGTTTGGGTGAAGGTATGGAAGTATGGAAGTGGTGGGAGAGTGGTTGATGGCTGCGGCAAAGGCTTAAGTGTTTTGTGAATGATGGCAGATTGTATGAATAAGTGATTAGGGTTGAATAAGGGTGCGGCCTTAGGTATTTATTTGAAGGAAAGAATCCTAAGTTTTATTACATAGTTTAGGAAAGGATTAGACCCCAAATCCATAAGGAAAATGAGATATAAAGTCAGAAATCAAAGGGAAAGGGGAAGGGAAACTTGCAGCCAAATAGAGTAGGAAAAGGGAATGTGATTTAAGGCTAAAATTAGGCAAGGATTTAGGATAGAATAGGTATGTAGGGTATGGCTTTGAATAGGGTGAAATAGGAATGTGATCTTGTGACACAAAATAGGAAATATGCATTCCCCTTGCATGGCAAGGAATAGGAAGTTTAGGCAATGCACGACAAGGGACATGAGGATGCAAGGAAGGTTCACTTTGTGTCCTAAAATGCATAAGAGTCCTTCAAGGTTGCTAGAACATAGGGCTTTTAGGATTAGGAAAGTTCAATCCAAAATAGGAAACCTTGGCTTAACTTTCCTACTTCAAGTAGGAGTCATTCTTTGATTAGGAATCCTAACATATTTAGGTCTTCAATTTTGTCCATTCCTTTTGCTTCAAGCATTTGCTATCCATTCCAAGTCCAATTTTGCTCCAAAAAGCTCCAAAATGCACCTTCTTGCTTCCTTAGCCAAATGAACATATAAACACACGAAAATAGCTTAAAATACTAAAATAATTATGAACTAACAACATAAATGTAAGAAAACAAGCTAACTAAGTCGCCTAAATATGCTCCTATCAGACCACGCATTAATCCACAGAAAGTTACCAAGGCAGTGGTCTGATCTCATTTCTACTTGATTTCTGATTCCTCTTTTATTGGTCCAAGTGTATGAAATCCTTTTGTGGGTAAATGAAGCAAATCACAAGCTGAAGAGATCTCTTGAAAATCAGAACAAAAAGTATTAGAACCCTACATACGTCTTCCACAATTGTACAAAGAGATAGGTAGCAAAACAACAATACTATTTCATTAACTTCTATAAAATTTTGGTTGTAGTTTATGAAATGGATGAGAAGCTAAGGAAAAATGCTGGTATGGCACCAAGCTTAGATAAATCAAATCTCCTACCTCAAATATCCTTTCAGACCTGTGTTTATCAGCTTAAACCTTCATCCAACACTAAGCAATTTCCAAGTTGCTTTTGAGTAAGGATAAAATTCGATCCCTTTCCTTCAAAGCTTGATCCACATAAACAACCTTAGTAGCGCCATTCTCATAAGCTTGCACTGCTGGTGGAGCTTGGCCATATACAATTTCAAATGAAGTCATCTTGGTTACAGAATGAAAACTTATGTTAAAAGACCATTCTGTCCAAGGAAGCCATGAAGCCCATTTCTTCGATTGCAAGCTACAAAAGCATCTCAAATATGTTTCAAGACATCTGTCTGAGGATGGTAACCAAAACTGAAGCATAACAAAGAGCCTTGAAGATGAAAAAACTCTTTCCAAAATTTGCTTAAGAACACCGGATCTTTGTCACTTACTATGGAATTGGGCATTCCAAGTAATTTGAAAATATTATCGACAAAGAGCTGAGCAACCATGGATGCAAAATACGGATGACCAATGGCTGAGAAATGAGCATATTTGGACAATCTATCAACAACAACCTAAATTATAGATTTACCTTTACATGGGGGAAGGCGCACAATGAAATCTATAGATATGTTAGTCCAAATCTTGGTTGGTATAGGCAAATGATGCAACAATATAAGGGGAGATAAAGTCTCATATTTGTTTTGTTGACATATTAAACAGCAAGCTACCATATCCTTCACAAACTTCTCCATACCTTCCCAATAAAAGCACCTGGAAATCTTTAAGTCTTCAAAAAGCCCTCATGACCAGCAGTGGGTGTTGCATGGTTTTCAGTGAACACTTTGCTTCTCCATTGACTAGTAGGACTAAACACAATCTTATTCTTGTATTTAAGAAGGCCATCCTCTACTTGAAATTTCAAAGTAGACACTGTAACAACACCCTATCATCCTTAGACCTAAGGCTTTAAATTTTTGACAATATCCAAGGGTCCATTTCCATATCTCTTCTCAAATCATCCAACTATTAAGAATAAGGGTAAGAAATATCCAATACTTTCATATCTACTAATAATTGATCAATAGGATTGGTAACATTCAATGAAGATCTTTATAAAGCATCAGCAGCTTGGTTATTACAACCTGTTTAAATTGAATTTCATAGTCAAACCCAAGCAGTTTGGTAACCCATTTATGTTGAAATGGAGTAGGAGCCCTGCCCTAAAAAAAATATTTCAAATTGTGGTGATCAATTTGAATAATAAAGTGATTCCTTCCTAAATAGGACTGCCACTTGTGAATGGCAAGTAAAATTGCTAACATCTCTCTTTCATATACAGATAACACTTGATACACTTGATTCCTAGGACTAAGTGCTTTACTAGTGAAAGTAATTGGTTTTGCTTCTTGTTGAAGCACATCACCAATTGCATGACCTGAGGCATCAACTTCAATCACAAAAGGCCTAGTAAAATCCGATAATGCTAAAACTTGAGGAGATAACCTTGCTTCCTTGAGAGTGTTAAAAGCTATAGTAGCTTCATCAGACCACTGGAAGTTGTCTTTTCTTGTAAGTACAATCAATGGACTTATGATCTTGCCCAAATGAGGAATAAATTTCCTATAATACCTAGTTAACCCCAAGAAGCCTCTTAAAGCTTTCACAGACTTGGGAATAGGCCATTTGGCTATGGAATCCAACTTAGTGGGATCAACAGATACCTCTTCCTTGGACACAATATGCCCGAGATATTCTACTCGTGATTGACCAAATGCATATTTAGATTGTTTCACAAACAGATGATGCTCATTTAATGTCTCAAAAACCACTTTTATATGATTCAAATGAAATTGTCAAGTGGAGCTATAGACCAGTATATCATCGAAGAAAACAAGAATAAACTTCCTCAAATGTGGTATAAATATCTCATTCATAAGGCACTGAAAGGTAGCAAGAGCATTAGTCAATCCAAATGGCATTACTAAGAACTCGTAATGACCATCATGTGTCCTGAATGCTAGTTTTTTTTTTTTTTTTTTTTTTTTTTTTTTTTTTTTTTCAACATCATCAAGATGCATTCGAATTTGGTGGTATCTTGCCCTCAACTCTAACTTTGAAAATTATTGTGCGCCAAATAGCTCATCCAACAGTTTACCAATGAGTGGAATAGGGAACTTATCTTTAATGGTGATGTAGTTAAGACCTCTGTCATCCATGCACATGCGCCAAGTTCCCTTTTTTTCCTCACCAAAATTACTGGAGAAGAATATGGGTTGTTACTCACTCTTATAAAACCTATTTCGAACAATTCTGCGACACATTTCTCTATCTCAGCCTTTTGAACCCGACCATATCTATAGGGTCTACTGTTTGGAGGTTTGCTGCCATGGACAAGTGGAATTCTACGATCATGAATTCTGTGAGGTGGCAAGGAATTTGGAGTGTGAAATAATGCCCCATATTCTCTGCAACTTATGAAATTGTTAATGTTGAATCTGAGTGAGATTCTGAGCATTCTTTTTACACTTGCAACATCTAATTGAAATAAACCAACTTCCTCATATTCAATATGGAACAAAACCGCCCCCACCGTTGTCTCTCATTGAAGTAATTTCTGCATTTGTAAGGTAGAAATATCTTGGAGACAATCCTTAGATATTTCTAAACTAGTGATACAAAATGTATGAGAATGCTTTGTGAATTGCATATACAGCTTGCCGAAATCCCATAATATAGGCCCCAAAGTTTTAAGCCATTGCACTCCAAGTACAGCATCACACATTCCTAAAGCTATAACATATATATTTGAAACCTTGAATTGTTATAGGAGCTTTTGACAAGGTTCCCTGAGTAGCAACCTTACCCCCATCAGCAATCTTCACATCAAAAACATGTTAAGTGTCCATAGAACCTTTTAATCTCCTAACCAATCCTACATCTATGAAATTGTGAGAATTACCCGATTCAATCAAAATGGTGGCAAGCAAATTCTTAATATACCTTGTGACTTTCATGGTTTGAATTGATGGTGGTGCAGGGGTCCCAAACAAGGCACAAGCTGCGATCTCTAGTTCATCATTCTCCACTTCATCAATGCCACAAAATTCAGAGTCTTGTACATCTATTAACAACAATTACTTCATTTCATAGTTATGACCCCTAACATATTTCTCCTTACAATGGAAGCATAAACCATTTTTTTGATAGTGATCTACTTCCTTAAGTGTTAACCTTCTCACATTAGTTGGTTTAGTACAATTCTCACCCATGATATTGGAACTAACATTTTGAAATGGAATTCTAAAATTTGACTACACAAAAGGAGTTTTAATACTAAATCAACTCTATGATCTTGGCATTAATTTGTTAGGCAAAGGCTGCAGCTTCCAAGACATCTCTGGGTTTCAACATCGTTACATCATGGCGTAAATCTGGTTGAAGGCCACCAATAAAGCAAGATTTGAGTAGGGAAAGGCTGATGTCCCTTGTGCGATTGGCCAATCTTTTGAATTCCATAACATAATCTCTAATAGTGCCTGATTGTTGCAATTTAACCAAACTTTCAGCCAAGCCTTCGAGACCAAATTCTTTGCACAAGACTGTAGTGAAATTATCCCAATTGGGGAATTTCATCAAACATCTAGCCCATTTGAAGCATTGCAGAGTGGAACCTAATTTAACTTTCTTGGACTTGTCGATGTTGAAAAATTCGTAGTAATGCTCCGCTTTGTATATCCATCCCAATAGGTCATCTCCTTCATTGAATCTTGGAAATTCCAATTTCAAGAATAGAGGCCAAGGTTGCTGATTGAAATTGTGCCCAAATTCCTGACGATTTGGATTAGGGTTCATACGATCTTGAAATTGATTCTCGCCCAAAGTTGCTTATGAAGATTGACCCATTGATCCATCGTTGCAATGCGCCAAGAAAGATTGTAGTTGCACCAAAATCAACTGTTGGGTTGCCTTAACCTCGTCTTGCGAGAGTTTAAATTCATCGATCTTTGTCTCTAGATTAGAAACTCGGGACTCCATATGTTTTTTGCGAGGCTTGCCGCGTCATACAACCTCAAAGGATTCAGAGGAACGAACTGGTTGATACTAATATTAGACCCCTACTCTATGTCTTCCATAATTGCATAGAGAGATAGGTAGCAGAACAACAATACTATTTCATTAACTTCCTTTCTTTCCTTACAAGGTTCTATTAGTACTGACCTCCAACTTCTAACAACCCCTAACTAACTCTTAACTAACTAATATCCATTGTACATTTGTCAATCTCAGAGGATACCACTTGGCATCCTAACAAGAAGTAGTCTTGGGTAGAACCCCACCCTTTTTTCATGAGCACCTAAAACACAATTAAAATCCCCTAGAGCAAGCCATGGACCATTAACAAAAGAAGATTTGATAACACAACTGACAGAATCCAAGGTACAAGAAATAGTGATTTGTTGAGCGGTTGCCCATAAAATAGAAGGTTGGATGGCTTGATCACAATGCAACGAAATATTTGGATGTAGGTCACCCCTGTCATTAACCGCAACTCGAAACAAGCGTAAAGATCACCAAAAAGAAAATTTAATGGAATTTAATTGAATAAAAGGTTCAGAAATACGAATTAAATATGGATGATGACGTTGAACCATTCTTCTTAAAACCCGTTTCGTGGGAGCATTCCTTATTCCTCGGGCATTCCAAAAAAGAATCTTCATAAATCAAGTCGTTCTGTGGGACCCTAGAGCAGGTTGGATATGGTTCCCTGACTTCTTTAGAAGTATTCCCATCTTTAATCTTTTTCCTCATCTTTGCTTCTTGCGATTTCGAAAGAACTAAAGTCATTCCATCTTCATTAACAATATCACAAATTTTGGTACCTTCTTGAAGATCAGAAGAATTATGAGAGAAATGCTGGCAAACAAGCTGACCACATTAGTTCCCAAATCACCATAATTAACTTCAAAACATTGAGAAGGAGGGTTGATAGACTCGTCAGACTCCGAATCATCCCCAACTACACTAGAGTTAAATTAGATATTGTTCATGCCAGGAAATAAAACGACAGAGGCAAAGAAAAAGAAAAATAAATAAATAAAGCTCTTAGACAATGAAAACTTTTTGGGTTTAAAGGAGACAAGCAAGCGAAGATGTAGATAAGCAATCCACCCCCAAACTTGAATATTTGTATTGGCATCATGGTAAAGTAGCTCCAATTTTCTACAAAATCAATAAAATAATGGGTAAGCTAAATAAGAGACTTAAAGAAATAATTTTTTTACTGAAAAAAAAAAAAACTAACTATTAGCACTACGGCTAAGCCAACTAAAAGATGTAACAATCCAATAAGTAATAGAATCAAATTCGATCCCCGGCAATGGTGCTACACTACTACAAAACCATTTATTAGTGTTGCTATGATAACCGACAAGAAACGTATATTACTGTCGGATTTTAAGCTAAATCCGATAGAAAATGGCTGCAGTGTCGGATATAATAAGCGACAAAATTGCTAGCGTCATGAAATGAATTTTTTCGACAGAAAATACTCTAAAACCGATAGAATTTGTGTCGGATATAACCGACAAAGAATATATTAATAATGAATAAATAAGAGTATTCTATGTTGGCTAAAACCGACATAAAATACTAAAATTGACAGAACTTGTGTCGAATATAACCGGAACTTGTGTCGGATAAAACCGACAGAAAATATATTAATAATAAAAAAAATATAAACCACTTTCTGAATCATTTCTTTCCCTTTCAAGTTGGCTTAATAATTAACAGGATTAAATGTCAACCTTGGATGAATACAAATTTGGGTTTTAAAAGCCCTTCAAAAATGGCTCTTCCTGGTTCCCAATGGAGTTCTTTGTTCACTGCTTTCCAGGTTCTTGCCATAGATGCACTGTATTATGGGGATGCAATTACACAATTTGTTGAGGAGTTGAATGCCTTGGAAGTTGTAGTTGATGATTCTGGAGCATCTAAGATGATCACTGTCCAATTTAATTCTCTAGTGTTTTCTTCTAACTTCCTAGGTAAGTTCCAGTGTTCAATTTTTATACAAGAAGTGAAAATTGGACAAAATCGAATTAAAACCCTAAATCTTGCACAACAACTAATTCGACAAAATTGAATCACATAAAGCACAAAAAATCCCAAAATTGAAAGTAATCCAAAACCCTAGAAAAATACTTGTAGTAATTGCTAAGTTGCCCATTTGAGTTCCAGAGCTCTCCTGCGATCAAATTACACAAAGTCTTTTGCGCGATGACAAATCGAGGTCGAGAACACTTCAGAGCAATGAGACGCCGAAACTGTAAAGGGTGAAGAGTGTAGAGTGCAAGTGTTGAACTGGAAGTAAATGAGGAGAGAAGAGAATGAGAAGGAAATGACTAGAGGAGAAAAGGGGGAAGGCACTGGCGCAAGGAAGAGATGGAGGGGTTTTGGAAAATTTTCATTATTGTCGATTAAAGCCGACAATAACATTTTTTAGAATATAAACCGATAGAAAATTTTCATTACTGTCGGTTATAACCAACAAAAACAAAATGGCCGCAAAATTCCCTCCCAAAATTTTAAAATCCCCCTAAAATTTTGTTACGATTTAAAAAAATAAAATAATAATTGTTTGGTTTAATAAATAAATAAATAAATAATATGTATTTAAATAGAATATGTTTTTAAAAATTAAATAAATAATTGTTTGGTTTAATAGATAATAACCCATGTAAAATATGCAATAGAGAAACAAAAAGATAATTGTAGAATGAAAATGTCATCACACAAACCAAATATTGTCTAATCAACACTTGAAAAACATAAATAAATATTTAGCACAAATTACTTTTCCCACTTGAAAATTTAGGCAAATTGAACGGAGATATGCATTCTACGACACTAGTTTCAATGATCTAACCTTCAAACTTGTTTGTAGACACTACAAGATCGCATACGTAAAAAATCGCAAAAAAAAAAAAAAAAAAAAAAAAAACAAAATTCAAAGATTAGGTAACGGAACAAGAGTTTTCGACGGTTATAAACGAAAAATAACAATTTAACGGTTATTTTAGCTCCAGTTTTGATGATTTTATTACAACTACACTCCTCGACCCTATAAGAATGCAATGAATGAATTCAATCTTCAATTTAAATATTTACACTAATGGATACCACAAAATATTATTTTATACTTAATCGAAGTATAATATTAATTCTAAATGTTTGTTTAATCTACTGTTTTCACGCGATATGCATTCTACGAAACTTTTTTCAACAATCCAACCGCCAAACTTATTTGTACACACTCCGAGATTGCATACGTAAAAAACAAACATTTAGAGATTACGTAACAGCACAAAACCAAACAAAAAATCACAATTTAACGGTTATTTTAGCTCTGATTTTAATGAATTTTTACAACTACACTCCTCGACCCTATAAGAATGCAATGAATAAATTTGATCTTCAATTTAAAATATTTACGCTAGTGGATACCACAAAATCTTATTTTATACTTAGTGGAAATATAACATTAACTTTTTAAGTGTTTATTTAATCTATCGTTTTGGCGCGATACACATTCTACGAAACTTTTTCAATGATCTAACCGTCAAACTTGTTTGTACACACTCCGAGATCGCATATGTAAAAAATCACAAAAAACAAACATTCAGAGATTAGGTAATAGAACAAAAGATTTTGACAGTTATAAACGAAAAATCACAATTTAACGATTATTTTAGCTCCGATTTTGATGATTTTTTACAACTACACTCCTCGACCCTATAAGAATGCATTGAATGAATTTGATCTTCAATTTAAAATATTTACACTAGTAGATACCACAAAATCTTATTTTATACTTAATGGAAGTATAATATTAACTCTAAGTGTTTGTTTAATCTACTGTTTTGACACGATATGCATTCTACGAAACATTTTTCAACAATCCAACCGTCAAACTTATTTGTACACACTCCGAGATTGTATATGTAAAAAATTGTAAAAAACAAATATTCAGAGATTACGTAACGGAACAAAAATAAACGAAAAATGACAATTTAACGGTTATTTTAGCTCCTTAATGATATTTTTACAGCTACACTCCTCGACCCTTTAAGAATGTAATGAATAAATTTGATCTTCAATTTAAAATATTTACACTAGTGGATACCACAAAATCTTATTTTATACTTAATGGAAGTATAACATCAACTCTTAAGTTTTTATTTAATCTACCGTTTTGACGCAATACACATTCTACGAAACTTTTTTCAATGATCTAATCGTCAAACTTGTTTGTATATACTCTGAAATCGCATACATAAAAGCTACTTTCCTATTTATAAGAATTTAATCACTAGCTAGCTCATGTTCTGACATTTTCTTAGTCTTTTGAATTAATATTAGTTTACTTCATCAGTCAGTTTCTCATCTCTTTCATTTATATGAACATGGCTGATCTCATTCAAGTGACACAAGATTTGGTAAAATAGCTGATCTCATCCATTTATTTGTGTCATTTTCAAACTAATAGTTTCTAATCGTCAAACTGGTGAATGTACTTTTGAAGTGTTATGAGCGAAGACGAGTGCTCATATTATAACAAAAAATAAAAACTTAATCAGTGAGCATAATATTCTGGCGGCCGTCCAAAATTTTGCTTTGTTCGTGTCGGTTATATTCGACAGGGCCATGAGTGAAAGAAGAAAATATTTAAACCATGTGTTTATTTACTTATTTTTAATCAATATAACATTTAAAATAATAAAATAGTCAATTTATGTAGGTTATTGTCACATCCCGGCCCGGGGCGGATCACTTCCCAGGCCCGCTCCACCATCGTAGCACGATATTGTCCGCTTTGGGCTTACCATTCCCTCACGGTTTTGTTTTTGGGAACTCACGAGCAACTTCCCAGTGGGTCACCCATCATGGGATTGCTTTAGCCCCCTTCTCGCTTAACTTCGGAGTTCCTACGAAACTCGAAGCCAGTGAGATCCCAAAAGGCCTCGTGCTAGGTATGGATGAGAATATACATATAAGGATCACTCCCCTGGGCGATGTGGGATGTCACAATCTACCCCCCTTAGGGGCCCGACATCCTCGTCGGCACACATGCGACCAGGGTTAGGCTCTGATACCAAATTGTCACATCCCGGCCCGAGGTGGATCACTTCCTGGGCCCGCTCCACCGCAATAGCACGATATTGTCCGCTTTGGCTTACCATTCCCCCTTTAGGGGCCCGACTTCCTCATCGGCACACCACGACCAGGGTTAGGCTCTAATACCAATTTGTCACACCCCGGCCCGGGGCGGATCATTTCTCGGCCCCGCTCGACTACCGTAGCACGATATTGTCCGCTTTGGGCTTACCATTCCTTCACGGTTTTGTTTTTGGGAATTCACGAGCAACTTCCTAATGGGTCACCCATCATGGGATTGCTCTAGCCCCCTTCTCGCTTAACTTCGAAGTTCCTACAGAACCCGAAGCCAGTGAGCTCCCAAAAGGCCTCGTGCTAGGTAGGGATGGGAATATACATATAAGGATCACTCCCCTGGGCGATGTGGGATGTCACAATCCACCCCCCTCAGGGGCTCGACGTCCTCGTCGGCACACACGCGACCAGGGTTAGGCTCTGATACCAAATTGTCACATCCCGGCCCGAGGCGGATCACTTCCCGGACCCGCTCCACCACAGTAGCACGATATTGTCGGCTTTGGGCTTACCATTCCCCCCCTTAGGGGCCCGACGTCCTCGTCGGCACACCACGACCAGGGTTAGGCTCTGATACCAATTTGTCACATCCCCACCTCGGGCGGATCACTTCCCCGCCCTACTCCACCACTGTAGCACGATATTGTCTGCTTTGGGCTTACCATTCCCTCACGGTTTTATTTTTGGGAACTCACGAGCAACTTCCCAGTGGGTCACCCATCATGGGATTGCTCTAGCCCTCTTCTCGCTTAACTTCGGAGTTCCTACGAAACCCGAAGCTAGTGAGCTCCCAAAAGGCCTCGTGCTAGGTAGGGATGGGAATATACATATAAGGATCACTCCCCTGGGCGATGTGGGATGTCACAATTATAACCGCCACCATTAACTTAAAAACCGCCGGAATATGTTAAAAATATTTTTTTTTTAAATTCAAAAATACTGACGGTTATAATAATTTTATGGCGGTTGTATCTGACACTAAATGTGCACGTGCGGAAGCTAATAAGAAGTAATATAAAAGTACGAATAATTAAAAACTAGCATACAAGTACTAGAATGAGTGCTAGTTAGTGCGATACAAATTCAGAGCAGGTCTATAGCAGTCCAAATAAAACGACAACAGTAGTACGCCCGAAGGCGACCCTACAATGTGGAGTGTCTGTCAGAACGCCGAAAAGCTCACAAGGGAAACCACCGCAACGGCTAAGCAACTAGAACCTGGAGGGGCGCAAAACAAAAGCGTGAGTGGGCAAAAACAATTCTTTCTAAAACCATTTACAAAATACTTTCTAACCCCTCGCCGTAAAACCTGTATACTTCCCAGAAAAATAAACATATATACGTATGTGTAAACAGGCAAAACATGCTCAAGGGTATACCAATCATGCTCAAGATATGCCATGCCACAATCTCAAAGTGATATGCAAGTGCCCAGGTATAAATCATATCAACGTCATAACATCTGGCAGCTGGAGTCACCTAACGTGACCTGTACGGCTGCATCTAGAGCTCAAATCTCAATCTCAATATCTAAACCTGCCCACGAGTCGGAACCACCCAAAGTGGTCTGTACGACAAGCCTGGGTGTAACATATATATACGCTCTAGTGCTACGATCACGTGAAGGCTGTGCGAATAATCGCGGGTCACCTACGAGTCGGAACCACCTATTGTGGTCTGTACGACAGGCCTATGCACCTAGCTTGGATCCAAGCTGAGCGTATGGTGCGGGAGGTGAACAACACGTGAAGGACTGTGCCCTACTCTGGGCGGGAGCACTAACACCGGGGGTGCAGGTTATGAGCTCTCTAAGCATCTCTAACCACTAATCAATGCAATCGTTAATTAACGCTTACCTGGCACTTACCTATGCCTCCACAGCACCCACATATAAATATGTATATGCATGCCACTACTATTAAATGTGATGATGCATAAACGATAATAATAACATGCATGGCATAAGGCAAATAACCCTTTTTAAATCAATTTCTGGGAATATAAATGTATAAAGGTATATATACGGAAAACAAAAGCCCACTCACTGGTATGTAGAAGGGTCGTAGCCCCCCTGCCTCGCGTGTGCACGCTCGTCCTCTGGGTACGTGTCACCTAAATGCGAAACAACTATAAAAACGTTAACTTTAAAGCACATAACCCGTTTCTCGTAATAACTTCTCATACATTGCTCAAAATGGACAAATGAATATACCCACGTGCTCTACACAACCTCAGGATCACAACCATATTTTTAAAATAATTTTTGGACCCCGCACGCGCCCCCACGCGCCAGCACAGGCACGGACCTACGCGCCCCCCACGCGCGGCCACGTGCCAGGCACACTGACGGTGTCAACAGACGCCGTCAGGAATATTCCGTTAAACTGACGGAATATTCCGTCAAATCTAACCGGATACCGTCACTGCCGTTAGGAATATTCCGTCAAACTTGACGGAATATTCCCCTTTCTTCTCCGGCCTACCCTCGCCGGACTCCGGTCGCCGGAAACTGGGAAAAACTTTAAACTTACTAATCTCCTTCGTTTCTCAACCATTTTCTATGATTCTTGGACCAAAAGAAAGCCCTAGACTAGAAGAATCACGTTGGACCACTTTTAAAGGCTAAAAATTACGAAATCTTACCTGTGCAAACAACCAAAACCGGCCAACTTCGAGTAGGACGATCCCGACGTCCAATTTCGTCCAACGAAGCACTCCGAGGCTCCTTGGGACACCACCAAGCTACCTATGAGCTTAGAAATCCCAAAAACTCAACGTATAAATTTTGCATGAACAGTACATAAATCGGGGCTTGTGAATTCGACGTGAAAACGTTGAGGTTCCTACCTGAAAATGGTATGGTTGTGCTCGCCTCGACCTCACGAGTTAAATGGTGTCCTTAGTTTCCTCGATCTGTCACGGTTTGAGGGGTATGTGTGTTGGTCCGTACGTTTTTAGGAAGAAGAAGAAGGATAGAGGACTCGGGAGAGAGAGAAGACAGAGGGAGAGAGAGAAGGATAGTGTCCGTGTGTGTGTGGGAGTGTGTGAGGTTCCAAACACATGCCACAACACAACAAACAACCAAAACGTGACGAAAGCACACTAGGGGTAAAATTGTAATTTCATACGTACATTTCGGTATTTCCGGGACGGGATGTCACAACCTTCCCACCTTAAAAGAATTTCGTCCCGAAATTCAAAACAACCAAATAACAACCCCTAGTGGTCAAAGAACAACCGGGGATACAAATCCCTCATCCGATCTTCTGTCTCCCACGTAGCTTCCTCAACTGAATGGTTCCTCCACAAAACCTTCACTAAATTCACTGTCTTGTTCCTCAAAACCTTCTCTTTCCAATCAATGATCGTCACCGGTTCCTCATCATACGTCAGATCTGGGTTAATCTCAAGCGGTTGAGGAGGTATCACGTGAGATGGATCAGCAACATAGTGTCGGAGCATAGACACGTGAAAAACATTATGCACTCTAGCCAACTCCGGAGGCAACTCCAACCTGTAAGCTACCTCACCAACTCGTTCGGTGACCATGTATGGTCCGATGTACCTAGGACTCAGTTTCCCCTTCTTTCCGAACCGCACAACACCTCTCCATGGTGAAAGCTTCAGAAATACCCAATCTCCGACCTCATATGTTCTGTCCGTAGCATGCCGATCCGCTAGACTCTTCTGCCTGTCCTGAGCTGCTTTCAGGTTAGACTTAATCACCTGAACATTCTGAGTAGTCTCCTCGACAATCTCTGGACCCACTAAAACTCTTTCTCCAACCTCTGACCAACATAACGGTGTGCGACAAGCTCTGCCATACAAGGCCTCAAATGGCGCCATGCCAATGCTCGAATGAAAACTGTTGTTGTAGGCAAATTCCATCAAATCCAATCTTTGGTGCCAAGCGTCACCAAACTGCAACACCGAAGCTCGCAGCATATCCTCCAAGGTCTGAATAGTTCTCTCTGACTGTCCGTCTGTCTGTGGATGATACGCCGTGCTGTAAAGTAATCTCGTGCCCAAAGCTTCCTGGAAAGCTACCCAAAACTTCGACGTAAATCGTGGATCTCGATCCGAAACAATACTCACTGGGACACCGTGGTACTTCACAACCTTCGAAATGAACAACTCCGCTAAACAGCTCAGAGAAAACTTCTCTCTCACAGGAATAAAATGAGCCGACTTAGTGAGTCGATCGACGATCACCCAAATGCCGTCAAAGCCATTATGTGTACGCGGGAGCTTGTACACAAAATCCATGGTGATATTTTCCCATTTCCACTCTGGAACGGGAAGCGGCTGCAACAACCCAAACGGCTTCTTCCTTTCTGCTTTAACTTGCTGACAAACAGCACATCTGCTCACATACTCGGCTATCTCCCTCTTCATAACCGGCCAATAATAAAACGGTCGAATGGTATGATACATTTTAGTAGCTCCTGGGTGCATGGCATAAGCCGAGATATGTGCTTCATCGAGAATTTCTTTCTTCAACTCCACACTCTTAGGCACGAACATTCTACCTTCTAGCATCAACATGCCATCCGAATCCCGAACTCTGAGGTCTCGCCTCCTTCCTTGCTCTCGAGCTTGAATAAGTTCTTGAGTCTCCTGATCAATTACTTGGGCTTCAAGCACCCGATCAACAAGTAAAGGCCTAACTTGGAAATTAGCAAGTAATGCCACATCTCGATCTTCGGCTTCTAGCCTTACCCCCGTAGTACGCAAGTCCACCAAAAGAGGAGCACGACTAGCGTACAACGCATTAATACGGCCCTGTGACTTCCTGCTAAGTGCATCAGCCACTACGTTCGCACGACCAGGATGATAATCAATCGTGCAATCGTAATCGCTGAGCAACTCCAACCACCTCCGCTGACGAAGATTGAGTTCCTTCTGAGTAAAGAGATACTGGAGACTCTTGTGATCCGTAAAGATCCTGCACTTTTCTCCGTAAAGATAGTTCCTCCACAACTTTAACGCAAAAATGATAGCAGCCAACTCCAAATCATGTGTAGGGTAATTCCTCTCATGAGGTTTCAACTGCCGCGAAGCATAAGCAATCACCCTACCATGCTGCATCAATACACATCCCAAACCATTCAAGGAAGCATCGCTATAAACCTCGAAATCACCGCTATCGTCTGGGAGTGCCAAAACAGGTGCATGAGTGAGACAATGCTTCAACTGTTGGAAACTCCGCTCGCACCTATCATCCCACTCAAATTTGACATCCTTCCTTGTTAACCTCGTCAGTGGTAAGGCAATCACCGAAAAATCCTTAACGAATCTCCGATAATACCCTGCCAAACCAAGGAAACTTCTCACCTCGGTGACGGTTCTCGGTTGCTCCCAACTCTCTACCGCTGCAACCTTCTGAGGGTCAACCAAAATACCCTGAGCAGAAATGACGTGTCCCAAGAACGCAACTTGGTCTAACCAGAACTGGCACTTGCTAAACTTAGCATATAACTGGTGTTCCCTCAACCTTTTCAACACCAAAGTAAGATGTCGAACATGCTCCGCTTTCGACTTAGAATACACCAGAATATCGTCAATGAAGACAATGACGAATCTATCCAAGTAAGGCTGGAATACTCGGTTCATCAAATCCATAAAGGCGGCTGGTGCATTCGTCAACCCAAATGGCATAACCAGAAACTCGTAATGACCGTAACGAGTCCTGAACGCCGTCTTAGGGACATCATTCCTACTGATCTTCAGCTGATAGTAACCAGACCTCAAGTCTATCTTAGAGAACACGCAAGCACCTCTCAGCTGATCGAACAAATCATCGATACGAGGCAATGGATAACGGTTTTTAATCGTCACCCGATTGAGTTGCCTGTAGTCGATGCACAGTCTCAAAGTTCCATCCTTCTTCCTCACAAACAACACTGGAGCACCCCAAGGCGAAGTACTAGGCTGGATAAATCCCTTATCTACTAACTCCTGCAGCTGAACTTTCAATTCCCTTAACTCCGCAGGAGCCATACGATAAGGAGTTAAAGAAATAGGATTGGTACCTGGAATCAACTCAATGGTGAACTCTACGTCTCGATCTGGGGGTAACCCAGGTAAATCCTCAGGAAATACATCAGGGAAGTGTCTGACCACTCTCACATCCTCTAATCTGCTAGTAACAACCTCATCCAGCACCACATGAGCCAGATACCCCTGACAACCCTTAGTTAACAACTTTTTCGCCCGTAGCGCCGAAATAACGCCATATCTCACCCCACTCTGCTCACCCACGAAGGTAACCACAGGTAGTCCAGGTCGGTGAAACGTAACCACTTTTCCATAACAGTCAATGTTGGCACGATAGAAGTGCAACCAATCCGTGCCCAGAATCACATCAAAGTCCACAATATCTAACGGGATAAGATCGGCTGACAAAGCAACTCCCTCTACGATCACTGGACATCCTGGGTACACACAATCTACGACACAACTCTCTCCTCTAGGCATAACAAACTCTAAATCATACCCTAGAGGTGTGGGGCGAGGTTGCGTCGCTTGAGCAAACGTATGAGAAATTACGGAATGTGTAGCTCCACAATCAATTAAGACTCTAGCAAAACAACCAAGAATGTTCAACGTACCCATAATCAAGTCTGGGTTGTTCTGAGCGTCCTGCAGAGAAGTATTGTGAAGACGCCCCTGTCCCTGCTGACGCCCACCGCGGCCTCGGCTCGCCTGAACACCGCGTCCCTGAGCACCACGCCCCTGGCTGGGCTGGCCTGACTGTCTCGAAGATCCTGCACTGCTAGTGGCAATCTCCCCCTGCTGATACTGTCCTCCCTGATACCACTGTGAACCACTCGCTGGGGCTGGAGGATACGGCATATAGCCGCCCGAATACTGGGGATAGCCACCCTGGGAATAAGGATCCTGAGGGTACTGATACTGCCCCGGAGCATAAGGGACAGCATCACCCTGATAGTGGTAAGCACCACCTCGACCCGTCTGGCCGTAACTACTAGGACCCTGAATCTGCTGGAGTGGTGCAGGCGGTGGCATAAAGGTCTGCTGTGGTTTCTGTTGTTGCTGACCCTGGGGACAATTTGCCGCTCTATGTCCCACCTGTCCACATGTGAAACAACCGTTGCTACCACGTCTACACTCACCGAAATGTCGGTTGTTACACCTGCGGCAAATAGGGGCTCTGCCTCGCCCACCATCGCCCTGTCTCTGGCCTCTAGCGCCACCAGAAAATCTACCTCCACGACCCTGCCCAGTGGCACTGAAGCCACCACTCGAAGAACTAGAACTAGCTCCACCTCTCTTGAAGCTCTGAGTCTGACGGGCCCCGAGCGATGCCTGACCTTTGCCTTTGTCATCTTTCTTCTGGTTGCCGTCCTTCTCTTCATCAGTATCGCTCGACATATTCTCGGAGTCCTCGATCCTCAGTAGTATCTCATAGAAGTCCCGATAAGTCTCGCTGTGGACCGTAGACGCCATAGAACGCCACTTCTTCCTGGTGCCCAGACGGAAAAGACGGAGCATCTCCGCCGGATTACCAGCGACATCAGGGTGATAACGGGACAAGTCCGTAAACTTACGGTAGTACTCATTCGCTGACATCTTCCCCTTTTTCAGTTCGGAAAACTCCTGTTTCTTACGGTCGATGTACTCAGGGGGCACATACCTTCTCCTAAACAACCCCGTAAACACGTTCCAATCAATCCTCTGATCCGGAGTCAACCTACGAAGCTCCTGCTCCCACCAAGCTGCCGACTCCGTATCTAGAAACCAAGCGGTCGTCTCGACCCACCTCTCCATAGGCAAGTTCCCCTGATTATGAAGCACCCGGAAAGTCTTCTCTATGTGTTCTAGCCAGCCCTCTGAGCTCTCGGGTCCCTCACTGCCCTTAAACTTATCCAACTTCAGATTGTACATGGTCTCCAGAGGAGTCCTCTGGGGAGGGCGCATCACTGCCTGAAGGGCTGTAGCAAAAGCTTCCCCCAACTGAGTAATATCGGGGAACATAGGCTCAGAAGAGCGACGGGGTTCCCGACGAGGCGGCATAGTTCTGACAGAAGACACCAAAATTATTAGAATACTCACAAGGACACAGGACTGCCAAAACTAGGCTCTGATACCAAACTGACACACCCCGACCGAGATCGGAACGTGCTGGCCGTCACACGAAGGTGACGTAGCCATGTGCACGTGCGGAAGCTAATAAGAAGTAATATAAAAGTACGAATAATTAAAAACTAGCATACAAGTACTAGAATGAGTGCTAGTTAGTGCGATACAAATTCAGAGCAGGTCTATAGCAGTCCAAATAAAACGACAACAGTAGTACGCCCGAAGGCGACCCTACAATGTGGAGTGTCTGTCAGAACGCCGAAAAGCTCACAAGGGAAACCACCGCAACGGCTAAGCAACTAGAACCTGGAGGGGCGCAAAACAAAAGCGTGAGTGGGCAAAAACAATTCTTTCTAAAACCATTTACAAAATACTTTCTAACCCCTCGCCGTAAAACCTGTATACTTCCCAGAAAAATAAACATATATACGTATGTGTAAACAGGCAAAACATGCTCAAGGGTATACCAATCATGCTCAAGATATGCCATGCCACAATCTCAAAGTGATATGCAAGTGCCCAGGTATAAATCATATCAACGTCATAACATCTGGCAGCCGGAGTCACCTAACGTGACCTGTACGGCTGCATCTAGAGCTCAAATCTCAATCTCAATATCTAAACCTGCCCACGAGTCGGAACCACCCAAAGTGGTCTGTACGACAAGCCTGGGTGTAACATATATATACGCTCTAGTGCTACGATCACGTGAAGGCTGTGCGAATAATCGCGGGTCACCTACGAGTCGGAACCACCTATTGTGGTCTGTACGACAGGCCTATGCACCTAGCTTGGATCCAAGCTGAGCGTATGGTGCGGGAGGTGAACAACACGTGAAGGACTGTGCCCTACTCTGGGCGGGAGCACTAACACCGGGGGTGCAGGTTATGAGCTCTCTAAGCATCTCTAACCACTAATCAATGCAATCGTTAATTAACGCTTACCTGGCACTTACCTATGCCTCCACAGCACCCACATATAAATATGTATATGCATGCCACTACTATTAAATGTGATGATGCATAAACGATAATAATAACATGCATGGCATAAGGCAAATAACCCTTTTTAAATCAATTTCTGGGAATATAAATGTATAAAGGTATATATACGGAAAACAAAAGCCCACTCACTGGTATGTAGAAGGGTCGTAGCCCCCCTGCCTCGCGTGTGCACGCTCGTCCTCTGGGTACGTGTCACCTAAATGCGAAACAACTATAAAAACGTTAACTTTAAAGCACATAACCCGTTTCTCGTAATAACTTCTCATACATTGCTCAAAATGGACAAATGAATATACCCACGTGCTCTACACAACCTCAGGATCACAACCATATTTTTAAAATAATTTTTGGACCCCGCACGCGCCCCCACGCGCCAGCACAGGCACGGACCTACGCGCCCCCCACGCGCGGCCACGTGCCAGGCACACTGACGGTGTCAACAGACGCCGTCAGGAATATTCCGTTAAACTGACGGAATATTCCGTCAAATCTAACCGGATACCGTCACTGCCGTTAGGAATATTCCGTCAAACTTGACGGAATATTCCCCTTTCTTCTCCGGCCTACCCTCGCCGGACTCCGGTCGCCGGAAACTGGGAAAAACTTTAAACTTACTAATCTCCTTCGTTTCTCAACCATTTTCTATGATTCTTGGACCAAAAGAAAGCCCTAGACTAGAAGAATCACGTTGGACCACTTTTAAAGGCTAAAAATTACGAAATCTTACCTGTGCAAACAACCAAAACCGGCCAACTTCGAGTAGGACGATCCCGACGTCCAATTTCGTCCAACGAAGCACTCCGAGGCTCCTTGGGACACCACCAAGCTACCTATGAGCTTAGAAATCCCAAAAACTCAACGTATAAATTTTGCATGAACAGTACATAAATCGGGGCTTGTGAATTCGACGTGAAAACGTTGAGGTTCCTACCTGAAAATGGTATGGTTGTGCTCGCCTCGACCTCACGAGTTAAATGGTGTCCTTAGTTTCCTCGATCTGTCACGGTTTGAGGGGTATGTGTGTTGGTCCGTACGTTTTTAGGAAGAAGAAGAAGGATAGAGGACTCGGGAGAGAGAGAAGACAGAGGGAGAGAGAGAAGGATAGTGTCCGTGTGTGTGTGGGAGTGTGTGAGGTTCCAAACACATGCCACAACACAACAAACAACCAAAACGTGACGAAAGCACACTAGGGGTAAAATTGTAATTTCATACGTACATTTCGGTATTTCCGGGACGGGATGTCACACTAAATATCCGCTAGGAATTTATGTCGAATATCTTTTATCCGACATAATGGCTTATTAAATCGCCACCATCATCCGACACCTAAAGCTAATATTGTAGCTGTCACATCCCTAGCCCCACCACATCCCGGGCTCGACTCCACTGTATCACGATATTGTCCGCTTTGGGCCCCTACCACACCCTCACGGTTTTGTTTCTAGGAACTCACACGAAAATTTCTCAGTGGGTCACCCATCATGGGATTGCTCTCGCGCCCTATTCGCTTAACTTCGGAGTTCCGATGGAACCCAAAGCCAGTGAGCTCCCAAAAGGCCTCGTGCTAGGTAGAGATGGAAATATACATATAAGGTTTACAGGATCCACTCCCTTGGGCGATGTGGGATGTAATAGTAGTAGTGCTAGAAACCTCATTAAGTTTAGAATTTTAGTGCTCGCAAGTATACAAATCAAATGACAGTATAGCATATAAGCATAGATATCATCCCACAGAGATCGAATTGATTCTAAAGATTTTACTAATTAAATTGAAACAAATTATAATTAAGAAGCTTTAACAGAAAAAGATATGATGATTTGAGTTAAACTTAAAATTAAAATAAACTTGAAATTAAACACATGAAAATAATAAAATTAAAAACATAAGAAAAATAAGACCCAGGGCATCTTAATTCACCGTAACCAATTCTACATAATTCCCTTAATATGGAATGCTCAAGTTGTTCCCCAATATTGATGATTGGTTATCCTAAATTATTCAACGACCATGGCATCTGGTTACATCAAAAGTATCCTTACATGTTAACCCTCTTTGTCATCTAGATGAATTTAAACAAGTAAGAACCTATTAAGCTCTAAATTGTAGGAAAATCACATAAACCCTAATTGCATGGCGTCTACAAATAGGTGTTTATGGTATCAATTGCCAAAAGCTAAACGAAGTTAAGTATGGCATCTACTCTAACTTGCATCAAATCAACTCGATTAAAACCTAGATGGTGAACTAAATAAAAATCAAGCACATTACCATTAGCAAAAGATACTCAATATGGAATAAAAACTTGATAATAACAATACAACAAGGGAATTAAATATTCATGATCAGGCTACATCGTAACCCTAGAAAAGATGAAAAAACACTCTAGCTTTCTTCCTCCTTGCCTCAACCTTCTCCTCCAATATTTTATTTTGATTTTGGTTGAATCCTCACAGTGGAGAATTAAAGGCTAATTGAAAAACCTTTAAAACCCATGGCAAACTAGGGAATTAAAGGCTAATTGAAAAACCTTTAAAACCTGTAAACCCCTAAGCATAATGGACTTTAAGTCCTTATTAAAGAAATGGAAAAATAAATGGAAATAATAAAAACTAGAAATTAAGTCTCTCCTGAATTCCATTGAATAGTATCCCCATGTCGATTTGATTCCAAAACCGTTGCAATGTGACGACTCGTCCTGAATAAATACATATTTTCTCCCCTAATGTGTGAAAATGACGATTATGCCCTTGTTGGCTTGGTGAGGTGGATGTACATATATAGTTTTAAATTATTTTTCCCGCTCATATGATCAAATTGTACTCGACGCCACGAGATTGTTAACGTGAGTTAGGGCCGAATCTGGTTCGTAGCGAAAATGTTACCAAGGAATAAGTGAAATTTGGGTTGGTTTCTTTTTAGTTGGACTCAATTGTTTGAGCCCTAAACATTGTATCCCTACTAGGGCTTGAGACCCTTTTATTTCTAACCTATATCATGACATACACACACATGCACACGTGCCAAACCCTTCCCCCTCTCCTTCTTTCTCGAACCCTCTCTCTCGTCCGTATAACCATAGACCAATTGTGCAAAAAAATCCTCCAAACCTCACGGATCGACCTTTCTAGGACCATCATCACTATTCTCTTTACTCCACAAGACTGGTGGTACCATTGGTTTGAAGAAAGGGCATTGGGAACCCAAGAACTCGCGAGCTTCGATGGGGTAGAAGTTACTCCGACATGATCGTTGAGATTTTTCAAGGTTTTAAGGTCCAAAAAGCATCCTAACCAACTTTATTGGGACCCTAGGTTAGTTTTGAAGTGATTTAGACGTCGGAATAGGGTAGTTTGCAGAGTTGCAAACCTTACCAGAATTATGTTCTCCTTATTGAGAGCTTCAAATCCATATAAGATTTTTGGAATTTGGTTGAAAAATGAATGAGAAAATGAAGTTTAAATTTTTCCAGAATCCAGCATTGTAGACGGCGACCGACGGTGGTTCCTAGCGAGTCACCGGAGAAGGAAGGGGAATATTCTGTAAACTTTGACAGAATATGATGACGGCGTCAGGTAATTTTAATGGAATATTCAAGGAATTTAACAAAATATTCCCTAACGCTGTTAGGGATTCCATCAGTGTGCCACGCACGTGCTTGTGCGTGGCCGACGCGTGTGGTCGTGCCTTGGCCATGATGGTATATTCAAATATGGGGATGCTCATGGTGTTGAGTTAGCCATGATGGTATATTCAAACACCCCAATTGAGCAACGTATGAGAAGTTATTACACGGTTTTGGTTATGTGATTAAAATTAACGTTAAATTAATTGTTTCACATATAGGTGAGACGTTTCCGGAGGACGAGCGTAGCCAGGCGAGACTCGAGGGTAACAACCCTACTACATACCAGTCAGTGGGCTTTTGCTTTTCTATATATACGTATATATGTTTTCCATTTTCCCATAAATGGTTTTAAATGGATTTACGTTTTTAAA
Organism: Pyrus communis; assembly: GCF_963583255.1. Lineage (NCBI taxonomy): Eukaryota > Viridiplantae > Streptophyta > Magnoliopsida > Rosales > Rosaceae > Pyrus > Pyrus communis. The sequence goes on along the minus strand of NC_084814.1, from coordinate 8,666,619 downwards.
TGCCATGTCAATTGCATTACATTTTAGTATATGCATTATTACAAATATGCATATCATTGCATGACGCTGCGGACGCCAAGGTAAGCTTCAGGTGAGTGCATATTGATGATAGTAATTGCAGTGTGGTATGGTTATGTTTAGATGCATTTAGTGCTCATTATCCTACACTTTGGTGTTAGTGCTCTGCCCCAGGCCAGGGCCTAGCCTTTATGTGATCGTTCACCTTCTGCACCACATGCTCACCTTGGATCCAAGGCAGGTGTCAGCCTGTTGTACAGACCACATTAGGTGGTTTCGACTCGTAGGTGACTTGCTATACATCGCACAACATTCATGTGATCGTAGTACTTTAGTGTATTTATTTACACCTAGCCTGTCATACAAACCGCATTAGGTGGTTGCGACTCGTGTGCAAGAATTAGTAGATGAGTTATAGGCTCAACTGTACAGGTCATGTTAAGTGACTCCGGCTAACATATCAGTTTACATTGAATTATTTCTCCTGGCTTACTTATTTCATTGCTGAGATACTTCACATGGAAAATACTTGGTTTTCACTACTCTTGAGCATGATTTCTACATACGTATGTATTACTATTTTTTGGGAAATTATATGGGTTTTACGATGAGTGGATATTATTTTTGGAAAGAGAAATGGTTTTAAAAAGCTTTGTTTTTGCCTATTCACGTTTTCTGTTTTGCGCCCCTAGAGGTTCTAGTTAGTTGTTCGTGTTGGTGGCTTATGAGGACTCTACGACGGTTCTGATAGACTTTAATTAATGTAGGAATTTTATTTCATAACCTGTGTAACTATTACTTAGCCTGTTGGACTGCACTTAGGTTACTTATGCTCTGAATATGTGTATTTACACTTTAAATACCTTTACTTGCACTTATATATTTGTCTAGTGTTAGTTAGCTAGTTTGGTTTTTGTTCACCCACATTTACATAATACTATCACTTCCACACTGCGCACAGGGCTACGTCACCCTCACATGACAACCAACATGCGTCGACTTCGATCGGGGGTGTGTCAGTTTGGTATCAGAGCCTAGGTTTAGCAGTCATGTATATTTTGTGGGTATTCTAATCATTTTGAATGTCTTATGTCAGAACCATGCCGCCTCGTAGAGAGCCACGTACTTCCTCCGAGTTTAATTTTCTAGATATTGCCCAACTTGGTGAAGCCATAGCTAATGCCATTCAGTGCACACTTCACCCTCCCTAGAGAACTCCCTTGGAGACCATATATAACTTAAGGTTGAATAATATTATTGGTACTCAGGGGCCCGAAAGAGCTGAGCGTTGGCTTAATCATGTCAAGAAAACCTATCGGGTAATGCAGTGACAGGGGAATTTCCCTAAGGATAGATGGGTCGAGATGACTACTTGGTTTTTGGGTGAAGAGGCTGCATCCTGGTGGAAGTAGGAATCTTTTCAGTTGTCACTGGAAGAAGCTGCAGATTGGGAGGTTTTTTAAGCATCTAATCCAAAAGAGATTTGTACCTCCAGAGTATTTGGATCGTAAAAAGGAAGAATTCTCGCGTTTAAAACAGGGGAAAATGTCAGCTAATGAATAATATTACTCGAAAGAAATGGCGTTCTATGGCGACTACGACTTCCTGCTCTACATATCAGGAGTTTTATGAAGTTCTACTTCGGGTTGAGGACTCTGAGAATGCTCGAGATGATAGTGAGGAGGAAGAAGAAAAAGATAATAACCAGAAGAAAAATAATAATAAAGATAAAGGCCAGTCATCACAGGGACCTCGCAAGACGCAGAGTTTTCAAAGAAGTGGTACTAGTTCTGGTTCTCCTAGTGAGGGCTCAAGTTCCATTACGCTGTAGAGGGGCGGCCGTTCAAGAGGTTCTCGCTTCTAGAGATAGAGAGATTTTAGTGGTTCTGGTGGTCCATTATGCGGTAGATGTAATAGTCAACATTTTAGGGATTGTAACAAGGCAATAAAGGATATTTTGTTTGTGGTCAGACGGGACACCAAGCTAATCAGTGCCTTCAGAGCTAGCAGAAGCCCCAGCCACCTACCTTGCCACCACCACTTCCTATTTAGCAAGTTCTATGGCCTAGTGGCTATACCCCGACGGGTTATGGGGGTGTATATCATTATCAGGGAAATATAGGCCTATCTTCTGGAGGACCGTATCAGTACCTGATAGGAGCATATTTATGCGACTTTATTAGCTTGTTTCTTTGCATTTAGTGAGTTAGTTTCTATTTATTATAGTGATTTAAGCTATTTTCGTGTGTTTGCAGGTCCAATTGGCAAAGATGACAATAAATGGCCAAAGGAGCAATTTGGAGCAGTTTTGGACTTGGATTGGATATCATGTGTATGAAGCATAATGGATGGACTTTTTTGGTGACAAATGATGCTAAAAATATGCTACAAATCTGGAAGAATTAAATTAAGGCTCGAAAGACAAGGAATCAGCTGAAAATAAGGAGATCTTATCCAACCTTATCCTATCTTATCCAGTCTTATCTTATCTTATCCTATATTATCCAAACATTATCCTATTTAATCCAACATTATCTAAACTCATCTCCAGCTGCAAAAGGAGCCCTTATCCTATTCTAAATCCATCTCATTTGAATTTAGGAGTCCTTATCATGTTTTAGCAATGCATATCTAATTCTAGAAGTCCTGAAATCATGCAAACAGTTTAATTCCTTTTTCTCCCAGAATTGTGTGGTGCCCTAATCCTTTTCCTCCACAAACAATGTCGTGTGTCTGCCTTATATATACACACATTGTGCCATAATTTAGAGAGAGAGAGAGAGAGAGAGAGAGAGAGAGATAGTTTTAGAGAGAAATTCAGAGAAAAAAATATAAAGGGTGTCGCAGCGTTGCCAGGAAGGAGAGCTTAGAGCCGTGCCTGCCATCTAAGGCCTTTGGATTGCTGGAGCATTTCTAGGTGTATTCTATCCTTAGTTTCAGCTTCAATGTTTAAATTAGATTGTTTTTATTTAGTTATGATAGACATGTGGAACTAATTATGTTTTAGCTAGAGGTGAATTCAAAGCCATGAACATATGTGTGATATGAATTAATTACATCTAGTTATTGTTTCATAAATTGTGAATGCAATTTACTTATCTGTTTGATTGATAACTTATTCTTGTTTGTTGATTAAGGAGGCCTACTTAGTTTGCATGATTGAATTTGATGCTAAAATATAAGGGAATTTCACCTAATAGTTATGAACTTATATTTACAAGTACTGGAAATCACTAGTCATGATTGTGTTAAGTAAATTCATGGCAAGAGTATCATGTTTTTCATAGTTACGAATGCCATGTCAATGCTTATGATTTTCATAGAACTTAATGATCATTGATATGTATCTCTATCATGAAGTTCATATAAGGAACTTGATAAGAATAATTTGATTGCGTTGTTGAGTCAAATTCAATGAATTTAGGAAAATTTGATGGTTAATTTGTGCAGTTTATGTTTAACTTGGGGCATTGTCATTCATGGTTTATAAGAATAATAACTGGAAATCGATTTGTGTTGCATATGTGTCATGTGTGGAGAAGGACCTTCTAGCTAGCCTTTCACCCCCTTCATTCACCCCAATTTAGTATCAATTAATTTGTTTTTCGTAACCTATTTAGTTTTAGTTTAAAATTCATCCAACCAAACCCCCCCTTTAGCATTTTGTGTCAATTTACTTCAATTTTCGTCCAAAACACTCCTTAGTGCTTGTTTTGTGTTATTTGAATTAGTCTAGCTTAGTCTTGTGTATTTGACTCTAGTTTTCAGTTTTTAAGTCAAGTCAGTGTAGATTAGCATCATTCCTAATCCCTAGCCTAGAATGATCACTACTTACGTATACTACAATTGTCTAAAAATGGTTTAATTTGTGTGTTAGTTTTTACCACATCAGTACCCACACGACCCACATCACCAGGGTGGTTATGCTCAGTACCTAGGAGGTTACACACCATATCCACTATATCCAGGTGGTGGATCACAATGGTATCCAGGAGGGCAGTCCTAGAACGTTGAGGTTGCTTTGGACAATGATAAAATGCTTCAAATACTAACTTCTTTGACTTAGGGATTACAAAATCAAGCCAAAGAGATGGGGGAAGTGAAGAAGCAAATTAGGCAGATGGCGGAGTTCATAGGGCAGTTTAGAGAATAAGGCAAACTACCTAGCTTAACCATTGACAATCCAAAAGGAGGTTTTGAAACGGCCAAGGCTATCACTTTGAGAAGTGGGAAAGAGGTTGGAATCAAGCTAAATACGTCCAAATGGATCCCCTTGAAATGACCATTATAAAAGGAATGAGACTCAATAACCAAAAGGCAGGAAATGATCAAACCCATAGCATGCATGAAGAGGTCTTTGCCGTGCCTACATGTGAAGATGAGGCCGAGATGGTTGCTGCCCTTGAGTCGTTGCCACAACACTTTGGTAAGCCTCCAAACCCAATTCTAATTCCTGTTTCTACTAGCAAGTTGTTACCTTCAGTGATTCAGGCACCTATTCTTGAGCTTAAACCATTGCCGGATCACTTGAAGTATGTTTATTTGGGAGAAAAAGGAACATTACGCATCATTGTCTCTTCAACACTTACGGCAATCGATGAGGAAAAATTGATTCGGGTGTTGAAAGAGCACAAAACAACCATAGGATGGACCTTGGCCGACATTAAGGGTATTAGTTCTACAACTTGCATACATCGCATACTTCTAAAGGAGGTGGCTAAACCAACTCGACAGGTTCAACCCTCCAATGATGGAAGTTGTAGAGTGATTTATCCTATCTCGGATAGCTGTTGGGTTTCACCGGTTCAAGTTGTGCCAAAGAAATCCGGAATGACTGTGGTGAAGAATGCTGAGAATGAGTGTGTACCAACCCGTATCCAAACAGGTTGGAGAATGTGCATTGACTATTGGAAGCTCAATGCCACCACAAGGAAAGATCACTTCCTTTTGCCGTTTATTGATCAAATGCTTAAAAGATTAGCCGATCATTCTTTTTATTGTTTTCTTGATGGTTATTTGGGATACAATCAAATTGTTATAGCTCCAGATGATCAAGAAAAGACTACTTTTACTTGTCTATTGGTACTTTTCCTTATTGTCGAATGTCATTTGGTTTATGTAATGCACCAGCCACCTTTCAAAGATGCATGGTAAGTATCTTTTCAGATTTTGTAGAGAAGATTATTGAAGTTTTCATGGATGATTTTAGCGTATTTGGTGATTCGTTTAATGATTGTTTAGATAATCTCACATTAATCTTGAAACGATGCATTGAAACTAACCTTGTTTTAAATTGGGAAAAATGTTACTTTATGGTAAAACAAGGCATAGTTTTAGGACATATTGTTTCGGCCAAGGGTATTGAAGTTGATAAATCAAAAATAGATCTTGTACGCTACTTACCCTCTCCTACTTCGGTTAGAGAGGTTTGTTCTTTTTTTGGACATGCAGGATTCTATAGGTGATTCATCGAGGACTTTTCTAAGATTTCCCAACCCTTATGCCGACTCCTTCAGAAAGATGTCCCATTCAAGTTCGACGAAGAATGTGAGAAGGCCTTCAAACACCTCAAGGAGATGCTTACTTTGGGCCTTATCATAGTTCCACCAGATTGGAGCCTTCCTTTTGAGCTTATGTGTGATGCCTCAGATTATGCATTCGAAGCTGTTTTAGGCCAAAGGAAGAACAAGCAGCCACATGTCATATATTATGCACCATGGACCCTAAATGATGCTTAATTGAACTACTCCACAACGGAAAAAGAACTTATTGCTGTTGTTTTTGCTTTAGATAAGTTTCGTTCTTATTTACTTGGTACTAAAGTTAAAATCTACTCTGATCATGCAGCGTTGAAGTACTTACTTACGAAGAAGGAGGCCAAACCAAGGCTTATTCGTTGGATGCTTCTCCTTTAAGAGTTCAATATCGAAATCTGGGACAAAAAAGGAAGTGAAAACGTGGTGGTTGACCACTTGAGCCGTATGGTGCATGAAGAGGATGATGTGCCTATCCCAAAGACATTCCCAGATGAGCAGCTGTTGTCCGTAGAGGTAAGTGTGCCATGGTATGCCGATTTAGTGAACTATTTGTTGTCTAAACAAGTTCCAAGCAACCTAAACAAGCACCAACATGATAAAATTAAAAAGGATGCACGTTTTTATATGTGGGATGACCCATATTTGTGGAAATATTACCCTGATCAGATTCTACATTGGTGTGTGCATGAAACGGTGTTTAATTCAATTTTAACTTTCTATCACACTTATGCATGTGGGGGTCATTTTGGCACTCAAAGAACAACACATAAAGTTTTAGAATGTGGATTTTATTGGCCTACTATATTTAAGGATGCTAGAACTTTTTGTGTGACTTGTGATCGTTGCCAAAGAACGGGCAATATAGGTGCCAAAGACCAAATGCCGCAACATTCCATCTTTTTTGTCAAAATTTTTGATGTTTGGGGTATTGATTTTATGGGTCATTTTCCTTCATCTTATGGTTTTGCTTATATTTTACTTGCGGTTGATTATGTTTCGAAGTGAGTGGAAGCAAAAGCCACCCATACTAATGATTCCAAAGTGGTTACAGAATTTGTGAAAACTAACATATTTGCAAGATTTGGAATGCCAAGGGTTCTTATAAGTGATGGAGGTTCTCACTTTTGTAATCGGACCATAGAGGCGTTGCTCAAGAAGTATAATGTCACGCGTAAGGTTTCCACACCTTATCATCCTCAAGCAAGTGGGCAAGTCAAGGTTTCTAATCGAGAAATCAAGCAGATTTTGGAGAAGACCGTTGGGCCAACTCGAAAGGATTGGAGCTTGCGTTTGAATGATGCATTATGGGCATATCGTACTACCTACAAAACACCAACTAGAATGTCCCCATTTCGGCTCATCTATGGGAAACCATGCCATCTTCCCGTTGAATTGGAGCACAAAGCACATTGGGCTTTCAAGACGTTCAATATGGACACAGATGCCATTGGAAATCGTAGGAAGCTTCAATTGAATGAGCTTGAGGAGATAAGGAATGAGGTTTATGAGAACGCTCGCATTTACAAAGAGAAAACAAAGCTTTCCATCACAAAATGATTCGTAGCAAGATGTTCTCTATAGGGCAGAAAGTGTTAGTTTTCAATTCTCACCTTCGTTTGTTTCCAGGTAAGTTACGTTCTAAATGGATTGGTCATTTTCTTATTATTAATGTCTTTCCTTATGGTGCAGTCCAAATTCAAAGTTTGAAGACGGGACATGAATTTAAAGTGAATGGACACCGTTTAAAGCCCTACTACGAGAACTTCAAGGAGCATGTCATGGAGGACTTACCCCTCCATGCCGTGAGCCCTATTGAAGATTAAAAGGAGGTATCGTCCGGCTGGAAAACGCTAAAGCAAGCGTTTCTTGGGAGGCAACCCATGTGTTCAAACGAGGAGATGATGGAATTCTATCTCCAAAACCAGATTTGCGTTCTTAAACCCTACTCTTTATTGCTTTTACTTTGCCATGCTTGCCATGTTTGTTAGTTGTGTTATTTGTTTGTTTGTTTGTGAGTATATGCTTAAAACATTGAGGACAATGTTTGGTTTAAGTGTGGGGCGTAAACAAGCTGTTTTTGCATGATTTTCGTGGGATTTTATCACCTATCACTTCTAAAGTTGTTACTCACTGTTTTTAAGTGTTTTTAGTGTTTTTGAAGTGTTTTTATGTCATATAACAGAAAATCCGAAAATATGAAAAAAAAATCGAAAAAAGTGTTTGAAAAACCCAAAAAGAGTTGTTTTTTAGAGTCGTTTTTGTTTTTGTGTGCTGTGTCTTAGGATACCTTCCAACACAATGATGAGGATTTGGTTTTTAATTGCATGACTATTAAAGAAAGTTACAAACATGGATGGAAGCTTGATATGCTCTTTGCTTTTATGCTTAGTTGTAGTTGTCATTAACGAATTCACATGTAATCACAAAAAGAAAAAAAATCAGTTTTTGTAACATGCTTGAAGGAAGAAACTCAAACTAATGCTACATCCCTGAGAGACTTGAGCCTAAACTTTGATTGGAGAGATATTAATCTATGGATTTTTGTTTTCTAAAGTCGTTGCATGATCTCATTATTCTTTGTTTGGTTGCTACTTAGAATGCGTTTCATCACTATAGTTCCAAATACTAGAACTCATACCCGTTTCATTCAAAGTATGAAATTGATTAGCATAACAAATAACAAGATGAAGTCGTTTAGTTTAAGCCCAAAGCCAAAAAGCCTTACCCCTTTCCATATGTATTGTAGGATTAGCCCTTTTTTGTTAACCACATTATCCTTTGTTAACCACATTATCCTTACCTAGCCTAGAATAGGAATATCCATACCCTTGTTCTTAAAGTATAGTGGAGCATGACTTTGAGGGAATTTCTTTTGTTCTACAAATTGCAAAAAAACAAGTGTGGGGGAAAGGATTTTCGTTGGAATTCCATGAAGATATTTGTTTATATGAAAAAAAGAAAAAAGAAAAAAGAAAAAAAAAAGGAAAAAAGAGAAAAAGTTGAAGAAAAGAAAAGAAAAAAGGGTTGAAAATAAGTGACAATAAACTCACAAGTGTTGGTTGTTGAAGAAAGGGTCCAAAAGTTTAAATATGGCCCTAAGTGTTGTGTGAATCTTCCTTTCATGTTTAGAGTTGATTGCTGCATTCAAAAGTAAATTCTAAGTGCTTATTTCATTACTTTGCTTACTATAGCTTTAAGAACGTTTGTTTATCCTTACCTTTCTTTGTTAGCCAATACCTTATCCCCGTTACAACCCTTAGACTTCGATCTTGATTGTTATGTGTTTCAATATGTGGAGTTTAAAATTGGTACAAGCATATGGTATCCCTGGTTCTCGCATCTAAGTAGTGGCACTCCATTCATGAGATCATATTCATGTTAATAATTCCAGAAAGTGCCTTATTTGATTATACATATATGAGTATTAGTCTACATGTTTACATCAATCTTCTCACATATACCTAGTGTAGGGAGTGTTGTCAGAAAATCCGTGTGAAAATAAAGTGTATCTGGTGAGGGATTGAGGGAATTCTCTAAGGCATGTTACTACATTCAAAATCATGTTTTAATTGATTAAATAGGAGCTAGTGAGTGGTGACTATGGTTAAGTATATGCTCGAGGGTAGGGATAACTAAAATCTATGGGAGTAGTGATCTTTAATATGTCATGTTGTAGTGGAAATCCCTGAGGTAAGGTTGGAAGGTTTAGGTTGTGTTTTGTTTGTTTTGTTTGTTTCATTTTGCTCGAGGACTAGCAAAAGCTAAGTGTGGGGGAATTTGATAGGAGCATATTTATGCTACTTAGTTATGTTGTTTCCTTGCATTTAGTTAGCTAATTACTACTTATTATAGTGTTTTAAGCTATTTTCGTGTGTTTGTAGGTCCTAATGACAAAGTTGGCAAGAAAAGGCAATTTTGAGCCTTTTAAAGCAGTTTTGGGTTTGTTATGGATAGCTTGTATATGGAGCAAGGTGGATGGACGAATTGGGAGTCAGAAGAGGCTAGGAACATGCTACATATCTAAAGAAACAAGTTCAAGACAAAGAAGATAAGGAAAGAGCAAGAAATATGGAAACTTATCCTAACAACCTTATCTTATCCAAAGCTTATCCTATCTTATCCTAACCTAATCTTGTTCCACCTAAATTTCAGCTGCAAAAAGGGCTTAATTTCATATTTATACACCTAGATATATGGTTCTGGAACACCTTATCTACTCCTAAAAGGGTGCCATACCCTTCCCTCTTTATTCTTTCTAGAAGTACCAAAATCTGCCACAAACCACATAGTTTCTAGAAGGCCTAATTTCTGGCGAATTTCCCTAACCTTTTTCCTCTTGGATTCTGATTTGAATTGGCCTTTTTTCCTTGTGGATTTGGATTGTATAAGTCCATATCAGAAATTAAATGGGGCTATGACTTATTTCCCAAACCTTGTGCCGCACCCTAAGGGCCCTAATCCTTTGTTTCTTCTAAGTTTTAACCTTAATTCTGGTTTCCTAGGGTTTTCTGTGCACTATATATATATATATATATAAGCTTTGCCGCATCCCCCTTACACACCCTACACGGCCATTCATTCTTCCATTCATTGATTCACACATATCACCCATCATATATTTAGAAAACCATCTTTGCCACAGCTTTGGGAGAAGGAGGAGCTTGTCGTGGCTTCCATAGGAGAAAGAGGACCTTGTGCCGCAAGCAATCTGCATCCATTGGGGATTTTCAGAATTCTTTCTTCCCTCATTTTGTTTCCATGTTTATTTTAATTTGCTTTTCAATTGTTATGAACATGTGTAACTAAGTTTTTCTTAGTTAGAGTTGAATTCAAAACCATGGACATATGTTTTACATGAATTGATTTCCTCCAGTTTTTATTTCTTGAATTGTGATTGCAATTTACTTAATTGATTTATTGAGAACTTGTTCTTGTGTGTTGATTAAGGATGCATACTTAGTTTTCATGCATGAATTTGATGCTAGAGTATAAGGGAATTTCACCTAATCGTTATGAACTTATATTCACAAGTAGTAAAAGTCAATAGTCATGATTGTGTTAAGTAAATTCTAGGCATGAGTATCATGCAGTTCATAGTTATGAATGCCTTGTTAATGCTTATGATTTTCACAAAGCTTAATGATCTTTGATTGTATCTCTATTATGTTGTTCATGTAGGGAACTTGATAAGAATAATTTGGTTATCGATGCGTATTCCATCCAATTCAATGAAACTAGGGAAATCTGAAAGTTAATTTGTGCTTCTCACAATTAATTTAGGGCATTGTCATTCATGGTTTAAAGGGATAATAACTGGAAATCAATTTGTGTTTCATATGTGCATGTGTGGAGAAGGACCCTCTAACTAGCCTTTACCCATTCAATTCACCTAATTTACTGTCTAATCTGTTTAGTTTTGCAATCTGCCTAGTTTAGTTAATTTCGTCAAAATCAATCCCCTTTAATATTTTGTGTCTTAACTTAGTTAGAATCTGTTTAAGTTTAGTTCTATTAGCGTTTAGACTCAAGTAAAGGTCAAAATTCGTCCAAAGAACCCATTAGTTCTTATTTGTGTTAGTTTTGTCTCAATTCGTCACAATCTGTCCGTATTGAGTCTTTTGAGTCTTTTTAGTTCAATTTTCGTCCAAATCACTTTCTAGGACCTGTTTTGAGTCAATTTAACTTAGTTTGTGTGTTTTGAGTTTATTTAGCTTGTTTTGAGTCATTAGATTCTAGTTTTCTGTTTTAAGCCTAGTTTTATGTTTTTGAGTCAGTTTTGAGTAAATTAGCATCCCTAGTTAATCCCCGGTCTAGAACGATCCCTACTTGCATATATACTACAATTGTCAACAATAATGTTTAATTTGTGTGTCAAGTTAATTTTCACATTACTGATGCTTTCCCTGACGATTTACCTGGATTACCACCAGATAGAGAAGTAAAGTGCACTATTGATTTACTTACAGGTACATCTTCTATTTCCTTAACTCCTTATCGAATGGCTCCTGCTGAGTTAAGGGAATTGAAAACACAGTTGCAAGAATTGGTTGATAAAGGTTTCATTCAGCCTTGTACTTCACCTTAGGGAGCTCTAGTTTTATTTGTATGGAAGAAGGACGAGACTTTGAGGCTGTATATCGATTATGGATAGCTAAATCGGGTAACGATTAAAAATCGTTATCCGTTGCCGCGTATAGATGATTTATTTGATCAGCTTTGAGGTGTCTGTATGTTCTCTAAGATTGATTTAAGGTCTGGGTATTATCAATTAAAGATCAGAAGTGAAGATGTCCCTAAGACGGCTTTTAGGACTTGATATAGTGGGATGATGATTGTGAGTGGAGCTTCCAACAGCTAAAGTATTGTCTCACTCACGCACCTATTTTGGCATTTCCAGACGATGGTGGTAATTTTGAGATTTATAATGATGCTTCCTTAAATGGCTTAGGCAACATATTAATGCAGCATGGTAAGGTGATTGCATATGCTTCACGACAGTTGAAGCCACACGAGATGAATTATCCTACCCATGATCTTGAGCTAACAGCATTATTTGTGCCCTGAAAATTTGGAGGCATTATTTGTATGGAGAAAAGTGCCAAAATTTCACAGATCATAAAAGCCTCAAGTATATTTTCACTCATAAGGATCTTAACCTTCGGCAACAAAAGTGGATAGAACTGCTCAGTGATTGTGATTGCACAATTAAGTATCACCTTAGTCGTGTGAACACAGTGGCATACACACTTAGTAGAAAATCACATGCCAGACTTAATGTTTTGCATGCTAGCCGCGTTCTTCTCCTCACAGAATTAAGGTCCACTAGAGTGAAATTAAAGGTAGAAGGTCAAGAAGAAGCTTTACTTGCTAGTCTCCAGGTCAGACAGATTTTGAATGATCACGTGCTTGAAGCTCAAGTGGAGGATCCAGAGTCTCAAGAATATTCGAGAATCTGATGACATACTTATGCAGGGAAGTTGGATGTACATGCCGAATATTGTAGAATTAAAGAAAGATATACTCGATGAGGTGCATATATCAGCCTATATGATGCATCCTGGGAGTACCAAGATGTATCACACTATTTGAACTTTCTACTATTGGCCTGGCATGAAAAGAAAGGTTGTTAAATATGTGAGTTGATGTGCAATTTGTTAGCAAGTCAAAGCTGAGAAGAAAAAGCCTTTTGGATTAATGCAGCCACTTCCCATTCCCCAATGGAAATGGGAAAATATTACCATGGATTTCGTGTACAAGCTTCCTCGTACGCGAAATGGTTACGATGGCATCTGGGTGATAGTGGATCGGTTTACTAAGTCAGCACACTTTATACCAGTTCAAAAGAACTATTCTTTAAGATGATTAGCTAAGTTATTTATATCGAAGATTATTAAGTACCACAGGGTTCTGGTTAGTATTATTTCTGATCAGGATCCTAGGTTTACTTCTAAGTTTTGGGTGGCTTTCTAAGAAGCTATTAGTTCACGATTACTTTATAGTAAGACATACCATCCACAGACAGACAGGCAATCTGAGAGAACTATCCAGACACTAGAAGATATGCTGAGATATTCGGTACTGTAGTGTAGCGACGGTTGGCATAAGCATTTGGATTTGATGGAGTTTGCTTACAATAACAGTTCCATTCTAGTATCGGTATGTCACCTTTCGAGGCACTTTATGGTAAGGTGCTGCATTACCCAATCCCGAAGCCGCAAGCTCCTTGAGTGTCCGGGTGTCCACGGCCATGACTTGTGGTTCTTCAAATACCCTTGCCGTGGGATCCTCAAATGTCCCTGCCGTGGCTTCTTCTTCCTCTTCTAGGACCTGTTCTTCAAGATCAGGTTCCAGACTTGGTGGATTTGATTCGTGTTGCTTTTTCCTTCGTCTCAAAGTCCTCTCAAAATCGCTGTCAAAGTCCGAGATATGCTCACGAATCGGTTGAGAACTCCGAGTCATACACTAGTACCTAAAACAAGGAAAACAAAATAAGGTCAGAATCTTTAATAACAATAAAGTAAACAAAAAATAACAATCCAAGGGATTAGCAAAGTTGCTAATCCCCGGCAACGGCGCCAAAAATTTGATGCTAACTAATTAAGCACACAAATTAAAACCCTCTTTTGACAATTGTAGTAAAGATGGAAGTAGGGATCGTTCTAGACCGGGGATTAGGAGGGATTACTAAATCACTTGGAAACTGACTCAAAAACGTAAAACAAACGTTAAAAACACCAAACTAGACTCAAAGAATGCAAAACTAAACAATAAAACACTAAAACAAATCAAAAGACTCAAAGAATACAAAACACTTATAAACACAAACGAAGACACTTTCTAACTAAATTAGACACTAAAGTAAAGGGGGATTGAGGTTTTGACGAAATTAAACTAAATGCACAGATTGTAATTTAAAGGCAGAATGTAAATATGAATGTGATGAAAATATGGATGAATGCTAGCTAGAAGGTTCTTCTCCACACATGTTACACTTGCATACAAGATGATTTTCAGTTGGTCTTTCGATGAATTATGAAACTCAACACCCCGGGTTAATTAGGTCCGCTTAAATTAACCGTCAAGTTTTCCTTAAGTTAATGAATTGGATGGGTTAGTGCAACGCAATTCAAAACATTCTCCAAAAGTCCTTTACGTGAAAAGCACAATAAAGATACAATCAAAGATCATTAAGCAACATGAAAACTATAAGTGTCGACGAGGCATTCGTTACTATGATGAGCATGAAACTAGTGCCAAGAATTCATTTAACGCGATTGTTTATAAGCAACCTCCACTACGTGTGAATATAAGTTCATAACTATTAGGTGAAACTCACTTATATTCTAGCGTCATATTCATGCATGAAAATTAAACTTGCACTCTCAATCAACATACATAAATAAGTTATCGATCAAGCAGTTAAACAAATTGAATTCACCATTCATGAAATTCCAACCAAAAGTAATCAATTCATATTGCAAGCATAAACATGGTTTCGAATCACCCCCTAGCTAAATAGGGGTTTAGCCTCTCATGTTCACAAAAAGAGAAATACAATTGAATTTAAACATAAAGCACAAAGGATTGATTACACCTAGAACGCACAACGAATCCACTTGAATTTATGCGCGTCGAAGCTCCTCTTTCCTCTTCTCCTTGCTGCGGCAGAGAGTGTTTAGGGAATTTCTGGATGGTTTTCTGGGTTAGGGATGGATTTAGGGTGGTAAAGGTGTGCGGCAAGGGTTGTGGAAGGTGTGTGGAGGTGTGGAATGGAGGGGGAATGGATGGTGGTGCTGCGGCAGAGAAGGGAGGCTGCTGGAATGGATATGGTGGCAGCGGCTTAGGTTAGGAGAATTAATGGTTGCTGCGGCTGTTTTTGAGAAAATGGGAGATATGTGGCTGAATGAATTAGGGTCTTGGACTTGACGGCTTAGGTCAAAATAAAAATGGGATGGTGGCTGCATGGGAAATAAGGTTATTAGGGTGAATGGTAAATGGGGACCATGGCTTTGTTGTAAAATGTAGGGGAATTAAGGTCAAACTAAAAGGGTACGGCTGAGATTATTTTGGGTGAATGGCTTAGTGGTGATTTTTTTATGCGGCTTAGATTTATTTTTGGTTTATTAGGGTCCATGATTAATGGGAGGCCACGGCTTAGAAAGGGCATTTGGTTTTGTGGCTGAATGATGTGAGAAAAAGGATTGGATTTGCGGCTGCTAGGTTTTGTGAATGAATGCAATATAATCATCCCCCTAGGGTGCGGCTAAGGTGGTAAGACTTAGGGTTTTCTGAAATTTAAAACCTAGTTTATTTTTATTAACTAAAATTCACCTAAAGGCTGCTAGAATTCAGGAAATAAAATCAGAAATTAAAGAGGGAACAATTAAAGGGTGCGGCTAGGGTTTAGAGTTAGGATTTTTGTGCATAAAATGGGACCAAAGTGCCCCCCTTGCACGGCAAGGGAAGAGAATTGGGCTAGGACCTTGGTCTTGTGTACTAAAGTGCATACAAGGCCTACAAAGTGGCTAGAAAATACGGACGTTTAGATTAGGAAAGGTTACCAAAACGGGAAACTTAGGGTTAACTTTCCTACTTCAAGTAGGAAACCTTGTTTGAGTAGGATTCCTCGTTTTGGTAAGAATTCATCGTTGGAGTAGGAATTCGTCGTTTCTTCAAATCTTCAACTCATTCATTCCTCTTTCGCTCCAAAAGACTCCAATTTGCATCTTCTTGCACACTTTGGCCTTATAATCTGAAAATACACAAAAGTAGCCTTAAACACTAAAATAGCTAAGTAAACACAACATAAATGCACGAGAACAAGCTAATTAAGTCGCATGAATATGCTCCTATCAATATTTGGTACTGCAGTGTAGCGACGATTGGCATAAGCATTTGGATTTGATGGAGTTTGCCTACAATAACAGTTCCATTCTAGTATCGGTATGTCACCTTTTGAGGTACTTTATGGTAGATCCTGTCGTACTCCTCTATGTTGGTCAGAAGTTGGTGACAGGGTGTTAATGTGCCCTGAGATTGTTGATGAGACTATCCAAAATATTCAGGTAATTAAAGCTAGCCTGAAAGCGGCCCAAGATCGACAGAAGAGCCTTGCCGATAAACACGCCACTAATAGGGTGTATAAAGTTGGAGATTGGGTATTTCTGAGGTTATCTCCGTGGAAGGGTGTAGTACTGTTCGGTAAGAAAGTTAAGTTAAGTCCTCATTACATTAGACTGTACCAGATCATCGAGCAAGTTGGTGAAGTCGCCTACAAACTTGAGTTAACTCCAGAACTATCAAGAGTGCACGACATTTTTCATGTCTTTATGCTTCGTCATATGTCTTTGATCCATCACACATGATTCCTCCTCAGCCATTAGAAATTAATCCAGACTTGACATACGACAAGGAGCCAGTGACGATTTTAAACTAGAAGAATAAGGTTCTTAGGAACAAGACTGTGCGCATGGTGAAAGTTTTGTGGAGGAACCATTTAATGGAGGAAGTCACTTGGGAGACGGAAGATCATATGCGAGATTTATATCCACGCCTATCTTATGGATATTAATATGTTGTTATGCTAGTGTATAGAAATTTTGGGGACAAAATTTTCTTAAAAGGGTTAGGTTATGACAACCCGTCCCGAATAAATATATATTTTCTCCCCGAATGTGTGAAAATTACGATTATGCCCTTGTTGGCTTGGTGACGTGGATGTACATATATAGTTTTAAATTATTTTTTCCGCTACTGTGATCAAATTGTACTCAACGCCACGAGAGCGCTGACTCGAGTTAGGGCCGAATCGGGTTCGTCGGGAAAATGTTACTAAGGAATAAGTGAAATTTGGGTTGGTTTCTTTTTAGTTGGACTCAATTGTTTGTGCCCTAAACATTTTAGCTCAACTAGGGCTTGAGACCTTATTATTTCTAACCTATCCCATGACATACACACACATACACACATGCCAAACCCTTCCCCCTCTCCTTCTTTCTCGAACCCTCTCTCTCGTCCGTATAACCGTAGACCAATTGTGCAAAAAACCCTTTAAACCTTATGGATCGACCTTTCTAAGACCATCATTACTCTTCTCTTAACTCCACAAGATTGGTGGTACCATTGGTTTGAAGAAAGAACGTCGGGAACCCGAGAACTCGCAAGCTCTGATGGGGTAAAAGTTACTCCAACATGGTCATCAAGATTTTACAAGGTTTTAAGGTCCAGAAAGGGTCCTAACTAACTCTATTGGGACCCTAGGTTAGTTTTGAAGTGACTTGGACGTCAGAATAGGGTAGTTCGCAAAGTTGCAAACCTTGTCGAAATTTCGAAGGATTTTCTTACTACTTTTTGTCGGTTTTAGGACTTCAAATAGGTAACGTCAAGTTCTCATTTGGTTGAAAAATGAATGCAAAAATGAGCTTTTAAATTTTTCCAAAATTCGACGTTGCAAACGGCGGCCGACGGCAATTCCCAGCGAGTCACCGAAGAAGGAATGGGAATATTCCATCAACTTTGACAGAATATATTGACAACGTCAGGTAATTTTAACGAAATATTCAAGGAATTTAACAAAATATTCCCTAACGCTATTAGGGATTCCATCAGCATGCCAAGCACTTGCCTGCACGTGACCGGCACGTGAAGGCACATGAGACACCAAACAAATTTTCTAAAAAATATGGGGATGCTCGTGGTGTTGAGTTGGCCACGATAGTATATTCAAACACCTCAATTCAGCAACATATGAGAAGTTATTACACGGTTTTGGTTATGTGCTTAAATTTAACGTTAAATTAGTTGTTTCGCATATAAGTGAGACATTTCCAGAGGACGAGCGTAGCCAGGCGAGACTCATGGGTTACGACCCTGTTACATACAAGTGAGTGGGCTTTTTGTTTTCTATATATACGTATATATGTTTTCCATTTTCCCAGAAATGGTTTTAAATGGATTTACGTTTTTAAATGCCATGTCAATTGCATTACATTTTAGTATATGCATTAGTATAGATATGCATATTATTGCACGACGTTGCGGATGCCCAGGTAAGCTTCAGGTGAGTGCATATTGATGATAGTAATTGTAGTGTGTATGGTTATGTTTCGATGCATTTAGTGTTCATTATCCTGTACCCCGATGTTAGTGCTCTGCTCGAGGCCAGGGCCTAGCCTTCACGTGATCGTTCACCTCCCGCACCACACGCTCACCTTAGATCCAAGGCAAGTGCCAGCCTATTATATAGACCACATTAAGTGGTTTCAACTTGTAGGTGACTTGGGATACTTTGCATGGCCTTCACGTGGTTGTAGCACTTGAGCATATCTATTTACACTAGCTTGTCATATAGACCACATTAGGTGGTTCCGACTTGTGTGCAAGAATTGGTAAATGAGCTATAGGCTCAGCCATACAGGTCACGTTAGGTGACTCCAGCTAACATATCGGTTTACATTGAATTATTTCACCTGGCTTACTTATTTCATTGCTGAGATACTTGACATGGCATATACTTGGTTTTCACTATTCTTGAGCATGATTTGTACATATATATGTATAACTATTTTTTGGGAAATTATATGGGTTTTACGATGAGTGGTTATTATTTTTGGAAAGAGAAATGGTTTTAAAAAGCTTTTTTTTTGCCCACTCACGTTTTCTGTTTTACGCCCCTAGAGGTTCTAGTTAATCGTTCGTGTTGGTGGCTTATGAGGACTGTGCGGTAGTTTTAACAGACTTCAATTAATGTAGGAACTTTATTTCATAACCTGTGTAATTAATACTTAGCTTGCTGGACTGCACTTAGGTTACCTATGCTCTTAATATGTGTATTTACACTTTAAATACCTTCACTCGCACTTATATATTTGTCTAGTGTAAGTTAGCTAGTTTGGTCTTTGTTCACCCACATTTACATAATACTATCACTTCTGCATTGAGCACATGGCTACGTCTCCATCACGTGACGGCCAGCATGCCTCGATTTCGGTCGGGGTGTGTCATGCAATCTCATCTTCTAACTGTAATGCATGTCTTTGTGCATTTAATTAGCTTCTTGCTCCACAATAATTTCTCTAGACACCCAAAAAACTCGTTTTGCACTTCGTTTTCATGTAACTCCAGTATTAGAGAAAAACTTGTGTAGGGCTTGGCTTGCTACTAAACTTCGCTGAATGGTCTTACAATCCACTCAAAACTCGCCACATGGCAAGTTTTAATATAATATTTTATCATTCTTTTATATTTAAAATTTTTATAATTATTTTTTCTACTAATTAATATATATTTGTGACATCCCACATCGCCCAAGGGAGTGATCCTTATATGTATATTCTCATCCCTACCTAGCACGAGGCCTTTTAGGAGCTCACTGGCTTCGGGTTCCGTAGGAACTCCAAAGTTAAGCGAGTAGTGCGCGAGAGCATTCCCAGGATGGGTGACCCATCGGGAAGTTCTCGTGTGAGTTCCCAAAAACAAAACCATGAGGGCGTAGTTGGGGCCCAAAGCGGACAATATCGTGCTACGGTGGTGGAGCGGGCCCGGGAAGTGGTCCCCCCCGGGCCGGGATGTGACAATTTGGTATCAGAGCCTAATCTTGGCCATGGTGTGCCGACGAGGATGTCAGGCCCCTAAAGGGGGTGGATTGTGACATCCCACATCGCCCAGGGGAGTGATCCTTATATGTATATCTCATCCCTACCTAGCACGAGGCCTTTTAAGAGCTCACTGGCTTCGGGTTCCATAGGAACTCTAAAGTTAAGCGAGTAGCACGCGAGAGCATTCCCATGATGGGTGACCCATCGGGAAGTTCTCGTGTGAGTTCCCAAAAACAAAACCGTGAGGGCATGGTCGGGGCCCAAAACGGACAATATCGTGCTACGGTGGTGGAGCGGGCCCTGAAAGTGGTCCACCCCGGGCGGGGATGTGACATATTAATCCAATGTTCCTTTTTTTTTTCTTTCCTTCTTTCCCCCTTTTTTTTTTCTTCCCAAATTCCCCTCCACTTAGTCTTCAATACCCTTTCCCACTACCTTCTCTCCCAGTTTTGTTTCTTACTTTTCTTCAAAAAAAAATTTTGCACCCACTCCAATCTTATCATGGAAAGCAACCAAGAATCTGTAAGTTTCTTTTCTTTCTTCATACAATAGTTGCCTTGATCATGTGACACAAATAACCCACATATATAGGCGTATTAAGGTTATTTTTTTTCTTTTAATTTGGGGTTTTTGGGTTCGTGTCAGGATGGTTGGTTTTTTATATTTATAATATGAATTAGGGTATCTTCTATGTCTTTTACCTTCTTTATTATGAGTCTTTAATTAATATGTCAGTCTAATCTTTGATTTTTATTTGTTTTTAATTGATAGGTTGCTGCTATGAAAATGGAGTTTGAAGAAGATTTGACAATCGGAATGGTGGTGCATTCAAACGCTGAAGCTTTTCAGGTACGTAATGCTTATGCTTTGAGGAAAGGGTTCAATCTTCGTAAAGGGCTTATCCGAAGAGATAAATCAAATAATGTTATGCAACAAGATTTTTTGTGTTCCAAGGAAGGGTTTCCAATGTTTAAAGACTTATGCAATGGCAGGACGATTGATAAACTAACTACACAAACAGGTTGCAAGGCTTTAATCAGATTTTCAGTAAATCAAGGTCTATGGAAGACTTCACATGTTAATCCAAGTCACAATCATGAGCTTGCCAAGCCTGAAGAAAGACAATTTCTAAGATCAGGTAGAAATATACATGATGCTCATGCTGGGGTCATTAGTTCTATGGTGGATGCAAGTAGAAATATACATGACGCTCACAATCATATGAGTTACTTAGCAGAAGAAGTTGGAGGGGATAAAATTGTTGGATTCACAAAGATTGTCAAAAAATTTTGTATAGGAAGAAGTCTGAAACGATGGTAGGAGGAGATGCACAAAGTTTGTATTAAAGAGATGGACCAAAACGGTCAAAGAAGGGATGCTTTTGAGTAGTGATATAGATGATTCATCACCACAAGGAAATCTGAAGTCTACTAAATCATTACGTCTCAATCAATTGATGCATAGAGGAAATAGTCTTTTTAGCTTAGCGTCAATGAGTGATTGAGGTGCTTACATTGTTAGTGAAAATTATCAGAGGCAATGAAGTTGGTTGAAAAAGACATAAAGCAAAGAAAGCCTGAGATAAGGTTAAAAAGAAAAATAGCCTCTCTATTTCCAGTGTTCAAGATGATGATTGACATATATTGGATCCTTCAACCATGAAAGCTAAAGGGGTAACCAACAAGAGATTGAAAAGTGCTTTGGAAAAATCGAAGAAAATGGCAAAAGTTAGATATACCTCCCAAATGTCACCACCTAATGCTATAGTTTCTGCTAATACTCATTCTATATGGTACTTTATACTTTTTTTATTGTGAATATGCTATATTATTATGTATGAATATATGCCCACTTGCAGAGCAACATAATCAAGAAACTATCAATGCTCCATCAAATATGACAACCTCTTATTCATCATTTCATGACTTTTATAATCAGGTTTGTATTGAAACTTATATTTGGAGTTCTAAGTCACAATTTGTGTTATCATTCTAACATTTTGTTTATTGAAGCTTATATTTGGAGTTCTAAGTCACAACTTTAGCTCTTCAACTTCAAGCATTCTTAGAAAAATGCGCAAATACTGGAAACATAGAGCTCATAGATTGAAGATGGATGAATTGAAGAAACGATGTGGGATTTTTATTTCTTTGGTTGCTTGACAATCAGTCCAAATAACTTTTAGAGTCACTTTGGAAATCAAGTTTTTTTAACAACTTATGTTTTGGTCAAAGTTTTATTTCAAATAGTATTATCTATAGTTCTTAATTATATTTGGTAGAGATGTACTTTCTTGAAGAAAGAAAGCTACTACGATCAAAACAAAGTGAAAGATAACAAATAGGTTATGAAAAAATTAACTCAATAATTTGGAGTGTGCACTTTTATATTTATAGAGGGGAGAGAAACAGTGGGGGAAAGAATTGTTTGTATTTGGAAAGAGGAGAGAAAGTTGGGGGGGGGGGGTGTGGAGAAGAGAGCAAGGAAATTTTGGGAAGAAAAAAGTGCAGAATTTCATAATGATGCACAATGATGAGTCGATTGACACACCCTGACCGAAATGTCCACTAGGACTTTGAGTCGAGCTGTGCTGGTCGACACCTGGAATGTGATGAAGCCATAAAGTATAGTGATGTGGAAAATGTGAATAAATTTGAACCTAAAAGTACCTAAAGACCAGAGTGCGCTGTAAGTGGGAATGAACCCATTTCACATGCAACGTCAGAGCATAAGTAAAGTACAGTGGTGTGGGTAAGGATCATACCCTCAAAGGTAACCACCCATACTGAGATTCGCCAAGAATCCTCGTCGATACGAACATTCAGTAGCTAAAACCTGGAGGGGCGAAAAATAGAAAATGTGAGTGGGCAAAACCAAAGCTTTTTAGAACCATTTCTCTTTCCAAAAATAATAACCCCTCATCGTAAAACCCGTATAATTTCCGAGAAAATAATTATACATACGTATATAAAAATTAGGCTTGAGAGCAATGAAAACCAAAGTGAGTGCCATGTCAAGTATCTCAGTAATAAATATGTAAGCCAGGTGATGCAAATCAAAACAAAAAGATATATCAGCTGGAGTCACCAACGTGACCTGTAGGGCTAAATCTATAGCTCAAAAATAATTCCTGCACATAAATCGGAACCATATAATGTGGTCTATACGACAGGCTATGTGTAAATAAATATGCACAAGTGCTATGATCACGTAAAGGTTGTGCGAAGTATCGCAAGTCACCTACAAATCGAAACCACCTAATGTGGTTTGTACGACAGGTTGACACCTGCCTTGGATCCAAGGTGAGCGTGTGGTGCGGGAGGTGAACGATCACGTGAAGGCTAGGCCTTGACCTCGGGCGAAGCACTAACACCAAGGTGCAGGATAATGAGTACTAAGTGCATCCATGCATAACCATATACATCACAACCACTAACATTATAATGTACTCACCTATAGCTTACCTGGGCTCCGTAGCATCATGCAACATTATGCATGACTACAACTCCCTAGCATAATGCATATACTAAAATATAACGCAAGTATGACATGGCATTTCAATTACATTTTATTTCAAACAATTTCTGGGAAAAAAGTAAAGCATACATACGTATCTATAGAAAACCAAAAGCCCACTCACCTGGAGTCCGCGCTGCAACTCCCTAGCATGAATATCAAGATGTCTCGAACAACAGTCGCCTAAAGCAAATATCAAATCACATCTCAGAATCCTTACTAATAAAACATGTAATTTACATAAAACACATCCCCCAAGGACGATCTAGAATGATTTGAGACCCATTGACCAAAAGTCAACTGTCGGTCAAAGATTGACGGTAGGGTCCACAACCCTAAGTAACTCAATCCGGAAGATCTACTCCTCGGATTTCCAATCAGTAACTTTCAAACATCTACATTATGTTTCTAAAACATCACCTAAAATTTCATTATGATCCAACGATTGGATCTCCACCAATTGCAAATTCAACTGGCGGTTAATGTTTTATTTTACCAACTTACAATTCCATTTCGGGAAGATCCACGATTTGGATTCTTAATCCGTAAGTTCCTATGATCCTCAAATATTATGTACTATAACATATTAAATTTTGGTGACAATCCAACGGTCGGATCGTCGATTCATATTTTTACCAAGTAACGTACCTTAATCAAACTAGATTTGCAATAATCAAATCACATCATATGGATATCAAATCTAAGATCAATGTGTCGATTTATCATAAAATAACATCGATGATCCACTGGCCACGTGCCATCGCCAGTGGCGGTCGGCCGCCCCGACTCGCCAGAAAATTCAACTATTTCTAAAAATTCTCAAATTTTACAGGAATGAAGATCTTAATGAGTGGGGCAACTTTCATACCTGTGACTAAAGCCAATTTGATGGGGAAATGCCCCAATTTAGCTCGAACCGTACGGAACCCTAAACTTGGGTGTGTTCGATTCAACCTCCAAATTCACTCCAACATCTCAAACATAGCTTGGGCTTTGTTTCTGGGGTTGAGAGCCTAGTGGTGGTGGTAATTTGATGGGTTAACTTCACAATCGTTGGATTTCACCATGGCACCCACAGAACCCACGGGTTTCGTTCTACTCGAATTCAAGCTCAAACCCAATAAAATTTAGTTGGAAATGGAAAAGGGGAAGATAAGGATTAGTTTTTACGTGGTGGTGAGGGTTAGATCGCCGGAAAACTGAAGAAAAAATGTCAGGAAGGCGACGGTGTGGGCGGTGCCCGATGAGTTACACGAGCCAACTCGTGTCTCCCCTCCTTTTCTTTTCTCCTTTCCCCTCTTTGCTCCTATTTCTGATTGGTCACCTTCTTCCCTCCTTTCCTCCTTTCTCTTCTCTCCTTCTCATCCCAACCATCCATTTATCCATTTCTTTCTTTCCTTCCATCCCAACCACACATGTGACCTCATAGATCTTTGCTCCAGAAATTTGGAACCTTCCAAGTTAAATAAAATTACCAAAATATCCCTAACTTTAAACGTTAATAACTCTTTCGTTATAACTCCAAATCATGCCCTGTTTGCGCCTATGCGTCCGTAGCAATGGGTACTACAAGAATATGCCAACAAAATGAATCTTACATAACATGACACGGCAGTCAACAAAAGTCAACGCTTTGCCTCGAAGGGCATTTTCGTAACTTCACTTATTAAAATTATAAAAATCATAATTTTTAGGAACGGGCTATTACACAATAATATACTATATATTTTAGGGAACTTTCATGAAAAGGGCTTGGACTAAGTTTATTTTAACCAAAAATCATGCTATTCTTTATTTAATGAAAAAGACAAATTTTAATGAAAAACCCTTAAACTTTAATGAAAGGGACAAAAGAACTTAAATTTTAATGAAAAAGACATAATTTTAATATTAAAAAAATTAAAAAAACCCGCACATCGTCACACATACTGTTTATGAAACTTAACGGTACTACACTGTTTATGAAATTTACTACACTGTTTATGAAACTTACTACACTATTTATGAAATTTAACGTTACTACACTGTTTATGAAATTTAATTGTACCACATTTTTTATGAAACTTAACGGTACTACATGGTTTATAAAATTGATTACACTGTTTATGAAACTTAATGGTACTACATTGTTTAACGCGCTCTGGGCACACGTTTATAGTTTATGTTTTTTTTTTCTTATCATTTTTATTAAATAAGGTTATTAGATGGTGTTTGGTTAAAATGCAAAATTTTGTTTCCATTTTCATTAATTTTCCTTATCCTAATCGTAGTTATAATTTATTGGTTATTTTGTGAGAATTTTGATACTTTGATTTATATTCTTAATGTAGGACATTCGACTTCCTCTAGAGAAAAAGTGATCAAACAGATGAATTTTTGAGTGATTCCAATTGGAGGATGTTTGTGAGTCTTTCAAGATGATTGTGTCAAAATTCCAAATTTTTCTACCCAGGCGTTTGACTGTGGCAAAGAAAAGAAGGCCCAGTGTGTAGCTTTCCCAGATTGACATTTTTGAACGTTTTGGGTATTTTGTAAGTTAAGATAGCATATTTTGAGGAAGATTCCTTCTGATGATTTGTTGGGACGACTTAAGATTTCAATAGAGACATTTTGGGACCAAATCAAATTTTATTCTAAGACCTTTTCTAGCAAGGATTTTAATTGTGTAGTAGTATAAATAAGGCTTTTTAGCCATTAGAGAAGAGAGGGAGAGGACGCACTACCAAGAACGCATTATTTTATAGAGTTCAGCGTAGAGAGCCTTTGGCTATTTACAAGGTCTTTTCTATCCTTTTTATATTTCAATAAATTTCCTTTTATTTTATGGTTGTGTGTAATTGTTGAAAACTGAAATAGAAAAGGAACAAAGTTACCCGAAAAATATAGAAGCCTTGAGTGGTGAATGATTCTTAGGATGAGTCGCGGACTAAGTCACTTTCTTTAAGATGTTTCACGGCTCTGCCCAAAGTGTGCAACCAGTTCACAAACACCACGTCGTCCCTAGGATAAAACAGCCCAGAACCTTCTTCTTCTAATAATGTTATTCATTGCACAGTGGAAGAACCTTCGAACTCACACCCTCTCAATATGTTGCTTTTTAAATCAATATTTGTAAATCTTTTTTTTTTCTCATATTCTTTTTTGTGCCATCTACCTATATATATATATATATATATATATATATATATATAAGTAGACGTTGCGGGGTGTACGAACGTAAGAAATCAAGGGAGTTAATGGGGATTTATGGGGTGCATAACTGTCTGCAATCAAATGCAAAACCATAGGGAATCAAATGCAGAAGAAAACAAAACGGACAAAATCAAAACGGAATAAAAAAATTAATGTAAATAGACTTGATCTTCTTCTCTATTCAGAGAAGGAATCCCATCTTTTAAAACTTAAAAGGAGATAACTCTTTATCTAATTGAAAAGTCAATGGCATGTTTCAAACTTAAAAAGCTGTAACTCCTTATCTCATTGAAAAGCCAAAATCAATTGGCTGTTATGCATAGAATAATGATAATAAAACAAAACGTTATGTATATAATATTGATAATAAAACAAAACATAAATATATAAACATATATATTATTAAATAAAAACATATTTACTCCAACAATCCCCCACTTGTTTTTGTTTAAAAATCGTAAATCAAGCAACATATTATAAAGATATGCATAAGTAAAGGTGTTTCTCAACTTGAACCTGTACATAGTGTTAGTGAGCCAGATTATACTAGAGTAACTTATAGTTTTGAATTCTATCTCTGACAACACCACACACATAACTTTATTAAGGTGAAGTTCAAAAAGCCAGCTCATTACGGCCTTGTGCTTGTATCCCAGTATAGTGAACGCTCTAGAAACTTGCCTAAGATTTCATAGGAAGCAGTCTCACTTCCACATTCACATAGGTAAGACTATCAAGGATATTCCTGTAGCTAGATATCCCACTCAACATAGATAGACCTTATTAAGAAAAAGAATCTCAACCTAAAAACGCTTCAGGATGTCATGCTTCTTAGGGATGGACATGAAATAATATTCCAAATTAAAATTAGCAAGACTTCACTCTTATCACTTGTGACTTGTTATTACCCTATGAACCTATTTCTTGGGATCTTCAGTCTATAGGTTCGGTTGCTATCACAAATGACTTAATTTTCTAGGGGCTTTAGTCCCATCCATTTCGAGGTTTTCCAAACCTTTTCTCGTGCTAGTCCTTTTGTCAAAGGATCAACCAAGTTTTCTTCAGACCGTATATGATCCACTCTTACAACTCCATAAGAGATTACGCTGTGCTATCACAATGGATCAAAACTGCTGGAATCGGTTTCTCCCATAAAGGTGTATCTAACAGTAGGTTCATAAATTTTAGAAGAATTAGAACCCCCACTATTTCGAAGATTAAAGGAAATTTATTCTCATAAAAATCAACATCAAGTGACTCAATTATGACATTTTAATAGCATCAACATTCAATTTAAACATTCCATTAGTAGCATATCCCTTTTCCACAAAAACCCCATTTTTAGTAAAAGTATACATATCTGCTCCAATGGTTTAAGTAAATCCAGCCTTGTTGAGAAGAAAGCCCGAGACTAAATTCTTCCTTATCGCTGGAGCATGCATCACATCTTTCAGTATCATGGTTTTTCCAGAGGTGAACCTCAGCTCCACTTCTTCAGTACCAGCAACATCAGTTGAGTGTACCCAACAACACCTTCCTTCCCTCAGCCACATAATAGGTCTTGAAAAGGGAACGATCATAACAAACATGGCAAGAAGTGCCAGTGTCCACCCACCACCCCTCGGATCCATCAACAAAGTTGATTTCTGATATCATTGCAATCGATTGCTCTTCAACAAGATTTGCCTTTGGAGCAGGGCTTTTCGTATTTCTGCAATTCCAGGCAAGATGGCCTAGCTTGTGACAGTTATAACATTCAAACTATCTCAAATCAAAAGCAGCACATGAGGGAGGTTGGTACCTATTATGAGGATGAGAGGGATTTTGATTCTGAACCTTGTTTGTGTTGTTGTTGAGGTTCTTGTTGTGATACTTGTTTAGAATCATCATGTTCTTCCCATTTGGCTTCAGCACAACTAGAGTTAGGTTCCAGTTAAAGTTGGTAGCCTTCTGGTTGCTTGACACGACTAGAATTTCCTCCTTCAATTCTTATTTCCTAGCCTCTTCCTCAATGCGAAGTCAAGTGATCAAACTTTCCAGGGAGAACTCTTTTGTCTTGTGGCGGAGTGAGTTCTTGTAATTTTTCCAGGTTGGTGGCAATTTATCAATGATGACAACAACTTGAAATTGATCATCTAAAACCATGCCTTTAGAAATAATTTCAAGAGCAATTTTCTGTAATTCAGGAGATTGTGCTGCAAGAAATTTATCATCAACCATCTGATATTTCAAATAACGACTAACAGCAAATTTCTTAGCCCCAGCTTCCTCAATGTCATATTTTTTCTGAAGTGCCTCCCATAAATCTTTAGCAGTGCCATAATCAGAGTAATAATCATAAAGGTCATCAGAGAATCCATTAAGAATATAATTCTTAGCAAGAAAATCATTTTCAATCCAAGTTTGTGAAGCTTTGGTCTTTGCAATAGTGGGCTCTTCAGGGAGAGGTGGTTTGACAGTGGTGCAAAATGAAGCCAATTTTTTTGTGGTGAGAAAAAATAACATCTTCTGCCTCCAACGCTTAAAATGGAGACCCTTAAACTTGGAAGGCTTGTTAAGGTCAAGTGTGGTGTTATTTTCAAATTCCATGGCAGATTGATAACGTCTTAAAATTGTTGAAAACTAAAATCGAAAAGGAACAAAGTTACCCAAAAAATGTAGAAGCCTTGAGTGGTGAATGATTCTTGGGATGAGTCGCGGACTAAGTCACTCTCTTTGAGACGTTTCACGGCTCTGCCCAAAGTGTACAACCAGTTCACAAACACCACGTCGTCCCTAGGATAAAACAGCCTAGAACCTTCTTTTTGTGATAAAGTTCTTCCTTGCACAGTGGAAGAACCTTAAAACTCACACCCTCTCAATATGTTGCTTTTTAAAATCAATATTTGTAAAACTTTTTTTTTTCTCATATTCTTTTTTGTGACATCGACCTATATATATATATATATACCAAATGGGGTGGAACTAACAACAATAGGCGGCAAAGTCGTCCACATAATTTAAAGTGCAGGCGGCAAAGCCGTCCATCGAATTTAAAGTGCGGAAGTAAAACATATAAAAACAGAGTAGCATATCAAAATAATGAATTAAATGTAATGATGCAAATATATTTTGAAAATAAGTTTTATCGAAAATTTACTACAATGCAGATTACAAACAGATGTTGCCTAATGGCAGATGAAACAAGTAAACAAGGTGGAGCTCGCAGGCATCCTGAATAATATATGTATTACAAGTGTTTGGAAATATTCTCCGTTCTTTTGAATATGCAGAGAGTGTTTAAAAAACTACATCTTTCTTCTGAAGCTGAGTTCTTCTTTTATAGAGGGAGGAGAATGATTGAAGCTTGCAAATTAGACCTGGGAATCCCGCTGTCCTCTGAAGAAGGCTGGCAAAGCTGTGTAATCACGTTGTTTCTTCTTCAAAAGTTGAATGAATAGTGAAGATGCTTTGATTCTTTTACAAAAGTTAAATGAATAGTGACTTTTTGTTTTTCACTATTGATGAATAGTGACTTTTTTGTTTTTCACTATTGATGAATAATGACCTTGTCTTGCGGAAGAAATGAGAACAGCTACTGCTGATGATGTTGTTTGGCTGACACAATCACATGGGCAAATAAAGCAATTCAATAGTCGAACGGAACTTGTGCGTCTTGAAGATCCACTTGATCAGCCCAATTGGCGGGAGGCTGAGACCCTGCATCAGAAGCAGCAGAGTCCGAACCTGAACCTTTTCTTTTTTGTAGCATTGCCGCTTCAGTACATGACGAAGGTCATCTGGAATGATAGAAGAGCTTGGGCCATTGGAAGCCCACCAATCTGGAAACCATGCAGGAAACCGCAATCTGAAATTCTTATCAAAGGTTATGAACCATGATTGACTAAAGTCTTCTGTCTGGTGGAGAAAAATATAGGTCCATGCCTGGATATAATCATAGTAATTGTAATGGTTGTTTGGGATGAGAACATGTTGAGTATGAAGGGGTTTTGTGTGATAAAGGGGAATTCCCCATTCGAGTTCGGTAAGGAATTTTCCAATATGGAGTGAATGATACAATATTTTGTTTTGATGAGTGGTATTGAAAATTGGCTTAATAGCAATGCTTTCTGTTTCTGAAAGGATAGCTTGGTAATATTTTAGGCTTTTATAGGATTCAGTTGGTAAGAAATGAAAATTTGGTGGAAGGAGTAATTTGG
Organism: Pyrus communis; assembly: GCF_963583255.1. Lineage (NCBI taxonomy): Eukaryota > Viridiplantae > Streptophyta > Magnoliopsida > Rosales > Rosaceae > Pyrus > Pyrus communis. The sequence continues at coordinate 8,636,061 of NC_084814.1, read as the reverse complement.
CAATGCGCTCTGGGGTTGGTTTTTGTCAATGTGAAGAGCGATGCTAAAAAGCTTTTCTGAATTGGGATTTTGGACATATGGAGATGTTTTAGCATAGCTAGGTGTTTTGGGTTGTAAAGGTGTTGGAGAATGTACTCAAGAGTAAGGATCATAAGGGGTGGCTAAGGCCGTTTGGTAATTTGGTCGGATATTTCCTACTGTTGATCCTAAGGGAGTAAATCTGTTTGTAATGGCGAGGGCCGATGAAGAGTCGGGAATAGACTCTTGTTTTACTGGTGCTGGGGTTTGGGTAAGGGTGGCTGGAAGCCTTCTTTGCTGGTTAGGATTAGTACCCATTCTTCCCCTGCAAAAATTCTTTGGTTAGAAAATCTGGGATGCAATTCTGGCTGCCTTTAATGTATTCAATATCAAAATCAAAAATACTTAACATGGCTTGCCAGCGTGCAAAAATCTGTTTTGATGCAATATTTTGAACATCTTTTTTTAAAACATGTTTGGCAGATTTGCAATCAACATGAACCAAAAATTTTTTATTTAATAAATCATCTTGGAACTTGCTAATACATAATACAATAGATAATATCTCTTTTTTAATAGTACTATATAATTAGCTTGAGCAGAATTCCAAACTCCTGAATGGAAACGAACAATTTGTTTAGGAGCTTCGGAAGAAATTTTCTGTTTAAGGATACCTCCATAACCGATTTCAGATGCGTCGGTTTCGTCTATTTTGAGAGAGCCGGGAGTTGGAATGCCAAGGCAAGGCAAAGTCTTGACATGATTTTTGATCTGTTTGACAATGGAAGTATGATTTTGTGACCATGATGGAGGATTTTCCTTGAGACGATCAAATAAGGGCTTACATTGTTGACGCAGATGAGGATAACATTCTGAAACATAATTGAGAGATCCAAGGAATCTTTGAAGCTCGGTTTTATCAATAATTTGATCTGGAAATTTATCAGCAAACTGGATGACTCGATCAATTGGTTGGATGGTAGACCTGTAAATATGGTAACCTAAAAATCTAACTTTGGTTTGAAATAACTTAATCTTAGATGCCGAAACAACTAACCCATTGGACCTAATGATCCTAACAAATGCATGCAAATGCTTCCAACGCTCATCTATTGATTTTGAGAAAATTAATACATCATCAATATAAACAATCGAAAAATGGCTGTATTGATTAAAAATTTCATTCATGATATTTTGAAATTCACTTGGTGCATTTTTCAAGCCGAAAGGCATTACATTCCACTCGTAATGTCCGAAAGGAGTTACAAAAGCAGTTTTGTATTTATCAGATTCATGAATTTGAATTTTCCCAAAGCCTGATTTCATATGAAATTTAGAAAAAACAGTTGCCTGAGAAAGTCTCTTTATCAAGTCTCTTTTGTTAGGAATTGGATATCGGATCCATTCTAAAACATCATTCAAAGGTTTGTAGTTGATAACCAGTCGTGGAGCGCCGCGTTCTAATTCTGCGTTTTTCTGGACATAAAAAGCAGGGCAAGACCATGGAGATTTGCTTTTACGGATAATTCCTTTTTCTAAAAGTTGATTAATTTCAGTTTTACAAAACTCTAAAACTTCTTGATTCATTTGAATTGGTCGTGCTTTTGTGGGGATTTTTTACTCAATAAAATCTTTAATATAAGGTAGTTTAACAATATGTTGTTTTCTGTGCCAAAAAGCATTTGGAAGATCGGAACAAATTTCTTTAGTAAGCTTATCAGAAAACTGGCGAATAGAATCTAATAAAGATTTGTTTGTTAATTGTTCTTCAATTCTTTTGTGAAGAATTTCTTCCTGTAAAAAAGCAATTTGTTGGGATTTTGCAGTAATCTGGTTGAGAGTTTTTGAAACACTATCTTTTTGAAGTTGTTTTAACTTTTTGAGATCTGTTTCCATGCAAAATTCAAAAGTATTTTTTTGGCCAAAAACCTTGGTAGAAATACAGTTATGATGAACTTTGAAAGGATAAATTAATGCAATGAAAGGGAGTCCCAAAATAACTGGATCAGAAATATTCTTGATCAAAACAAATGGAGTTTTAAAACAAACATTTTGTTGACAAACATGAGCTTTGGGAATTTCATATTTTAACTTCATTGGGGATTGATTTGCCGCGCTAAGTACTTCGGTAGACTTGTGATAGTACTTAGTAGGTATTAACCCTTCTTGAATACAATTCAAATCTGCGCCTGAATCAATCAAAGCAATGGTTTCTAAATGAAAATCGTCAATTATTATCTTGATTTTAGAATACCATTTTCTAATTCTAATTTTGTCTAAAAGACTTAAAACAAGTTCTTTTGAAGAAGAAGATTTAGCTGAGTGAGCGTCAGAATCAAAATTTGAAGAAGAATTACCTTGTTCTTCTACGAGCGCTTGTGTAAGTACTCTACTGAGTTGTGAAAGAATTTCAGTGTTCTCTGATTTTAAAAACTTAATTTCTGATTTAATTTGATTAATTTCTTTTTGTAAATCCTTGATGGTTAAATCCTTTTTTGGTTTATTAAATCTTTCTAAAGTAGTGCTAAGAGAAATCTTTTGAGAAGAAGTTTGGCTAGTGCTAGGTTCATGAGAAGAAATCAAATTTTTAAGTTTTTTCAAATAAAAAGATTTTAAATCAGGGTCATCGACTTTACTAATTAATTCCATTAAAAACTCCTCTTGTTCTTCTTGCTTGTTAAGCACTGAAATTTTATTACAACAAGTGTCCGTGCACCCAAACTTAATGTTTGGCGAGGAGACGTCGCTAGAATTGCTAGAGTCAGAGACGGAAAAATCGGGATTTTTATCAGATTGTGTGACATCCCACATCGCCCAGGGGGTGATCCTTAAATGTATATTCCCATCCCTACCTAGCACGAGGCCTTTTGGGAGCTCACTGGCTTCGGGTTCCATTAGGCGTGGTCGGAGCCCAAAGCGGACAATATCGTGCTACGGTGGTGGAACGGGCCCGGGAAGTGATCCGCCCCGGGCCGGGATGTGACAATTTGGTATCAGAGCCTAACCCTGGCCGTGGTGTGCCGACGAGGACGTCGGACCCCTAAGGGGGGTGGATTGTGACATCCCACATCGCCCAGGGGGTGATCCTTAAATGTATATTCCCATCCCTACCTAGCACGAGGCCTTTTGGGAGCACACTGGCTTCGGGTTCCATTAGAACTCCGAAGTTAAGCGAGAAGGGGGCTAGAGCAATCCCATGATGGGTGACCCACTGGGAAGTTGCTCGTGAGTTCCCAAAAACAAAACCGTGAGGGCGTGGTCGGAGCCCAAAGCGGACAATATCGTGCTACGGTAGTCGAACGGGCCCGGGAAGTGATCCGCCCCGGGCCGGGATGTGACAGATTGACTAGAGTCGGTATTTCTAATTTCTAAAGCCTGAATAAGTTGAATTTTCTCTTCTTCAGAGATTTTTAATTGGTTAATAGCCTTCTTAACTTTGCATTCATTTGCATAATGACCAAATTTACCACACTTGTAACATTTTCCCTTTTTATTCTGAAAATCCTTTTTAGACTTTCGAAAAGGTTTTTTGTTTGAAGATGGTTTTTCATAAAATTTATTTGTTTGAAAAGGTTTGTTGGAAGATCTTTTGTTTTTATAAAATCTGGATTGATGTTTAGAAAACTTGCTGGTTTGTTGGGCTTTTTTCTTTTTACTCGAAGGAGCGATTGGAGGTAAACCATATTGTTCACAAAATGTTCCAAGTTCGTATTTAGCAATAGATTTATCTTTATGAACTTGTTTTGAAATCTTCATGTCGATACACATTTTCAATCCTTCCTTTTGAATAACATTAACTATGTTACCATAAGTAAGGGTATGATAAGGTATGACACCTTCTTCATTTACTAAAACATTTCGAATTTTGTGAGCAAAAATATTTGGTAAACCATTGATAAATTTTTCTTTCCAAAAAGGTTGATTACTATCTTCCCGAAGCATAACTCTGGATATGAAAACATCTTTATACCATCTGAAATCACTTAAGGTTTGGACACCTTAAATTACTCAGTTGGTCGTGAATACGCGTAGTAACGTTGCTGGGTGTTCCTATAAAGTGTTCTATAATCGTATAAAGTAAAGTATTTACTCCGTCGGGTATTCCCTGTCCTATCGTTTCGTCAAAAATGGGAAATCCTTCGTCATCTTTTTTGACCGCAAAGCGTATTTCATCTCTGGACTGAGAAGTTAAGTGCTTCTCCCACCAAGAATGAAGCATTCCAGTGAAATCAGTGACGAGAAGATCAACGATTTGTGTTTGTGTAAAATTGTGATTTGAAATGTAGCTATTAGCAACCATGGACATGTGTTGAAGTTTGTTCAAAAGTTCTTGTTCTGACAAGTCGTCTATATTCCATTCATAGAGTTTGTCAGCTGAAACCGAAAACTGATTTTGGATATTTCGTTCTTCAAATTGTAGGTCAGGAGGAGTTGGCCTGGGATACGAGTTTTTTGTAAGAGAAGTAGGGTTGACTAAATGAGTACGAATACGTTTTAAATCAAAAGTTGGTTGAAGATCAATGTTTTGAAAAACATTTTCAATATTTTGAATAGCAGAACTAGTTTCCGTGTCCTGAGAAGAATCTGGATCAGATGTGTTTTCTTCTTCGTCAGAAACATCATTGTTTTGCAAAACACTAACAACTTTCTCTTTTTTGAGCTCAGTAAGCATATGATCAATTTTTTGTAAAGTAGTTATAGATTTTAAAGCAGTGGAACTTGAAGCAGTATCAGTAAAACTTACTAAAGGTTTTTCTTTTTGAGAAGATTTTGGTTGAGATAATTTGTCGATTTTGGTTTCAATTTTGTCTAATTGTTTTCCAATAGTATGAAGACTTTGGTTCGTAAAATTATTTTGTTCAATGATAGGTTTAAAACCATAATCTTCTTTTGGAATTTTGAAAGGAGTTGCGGGAATGCTGGTATTACCAGTGGAAATTAAAATAGTTTCTTTAGGAGGATGACTGGAGGAAATCAAAGTTTTGTCTTCCTTAACCCAATTTTCTTTGGTAACAACCGTAACTTTATTTTTTGTTTCATAATGTTTTTCAATAAAATCAAAGAAAGATATTTCAAAAAGGTTTTGTTCTACAAAAGCTTTCCATTCAGCATAAATGGCTAGCTTTTCTTCATCACAATACTTTTTTCTAAAAATATTTCTTCTGGGGATGTTTTCCTCAGAAGTGATGTCAGCTTTAAGCTTCCTCCATCGGATTTTATGTGGTTTGTTTAAAACAAGTAATTGGTGATTCACCGATGTTGTTTCAAAATCAGAAGCAGTTGGAGAAGTGGGTTCTTCTTGGTTTGGAGGGTGATAAACAGGATGTGCAACTTGTGAAGAAGTGTCGAAAGACTTTAATTTGAGCAAATCATTGATTAAATCTTGTTATGCAACTTCCTGCTCTTTTAACTTTTTGTTTACTAACGATTTGATCAAATCTTGATCTCGACCCAGTCTATCGGTTGACGTGGATCCAGAAAAAGACTGTCAGCTAGGAGTAAAAGATTTATGTGAATGTACTGATTCACAAGATTTTCTTGCTGGTCTATCAAAATTGATTTTTACAGTGCCGTCAAAATATTGTTCAATGTTGTCAAGATTAACAAGACTGTTTTGGACGGAAACCGGCTTACTTTCATTAATTAAACACCAATCTGAGGGGAGACTAATGTCTGACCACCTAATGGTTCTTGGTACTCTTATGTTTGCGCTTTCTTGGGTTGTTTGGATTAAAAGAGTGTGGTCGCGAGGACTTTTGTTTAAAGATTGAAAATTCATGTTTGTGCCAGTGACTTTGTAATAAATTCTAAAAATAAGTGCCAAAGGTTGTGTTCCTTCCAGGACTTGGTACCCGGAGGTTTTGATATTAAGAGTAAGAGCTTTTAAAACATGTGGATCTGAAAGATTTATTGTGAGATCGGGAAAGCAATCAAAATGGATAAGTCCGTTGTAAAGACTAGATTCGATCATTCCTAGTATACCATCGTTGAAATCAGTAAATCGAGCGTCGCGTAAACATAAAAAGATGGAAGTGTTAAGACCTTTTCGTGTTAACGGTTTAACTGCGATTTGAACTAAACCAATATGAAGATAGTTATGACCATTTTTGCGATGCGCTTTGATTTGTTCTGGAGAAAATAATTGACAAGTCTCAGGTTCTTTGCTAAGGGCATAAGCCTTCTCAACTGTTTTGACGTGATGGTCGGATTTAAAAAGTCAAAGGCCATTTTTTCTTGTAAATATTTTGGGTTGAAACCTTTGGAATATTCTAGTCGGAAAAATCAATACTTTCATCTATTTGAAAATCCAGTTTTTGTTCTTCATTAACAATGTCAGGTATAGTTCCTAAGGTGGATCTAGAACTGGTGCTGGCCATTGAATTAGATCTAAATAATCTACTCATGATATGCACAAAACAGGTATACTATATGCAAGACTTAAAAGATTCACCTTCCTCGTATGTCTAGACTCCTCCCCCACTCATGCGCTCCGCTCATGCCTCTCCTGGGACTTATTGTTTGGACCACGTCTTACTGTTTGGCTGGAAGAAAGAAGAACTGAGGACCGACGATTAAGAAATGCAGATAAGATACAAGTATGTGAATAACAATGAACAGATTAGATAGATGCTAATGCAATTACCAACCACTTGGCTCTGATACCAAATGGGGCGGAACTAACAACAGCAGGCGGCAAAGCCGTCCATAAAATTTATAGTGCGGAAGTAAAACGTATAAAAACAGAGTAGCATATCAAAATAATGAATTAAATGTAATGATGCAAATAATGCAAATATATTTTGAAAATAAGTTTTATTGAAAACTTACTGCAATGCAGATTACAAACAGATGTTGCCTAATGGCAGATGAAACAAGTAAACAAGGTGGAGCTCGCAGGCATCCTGAATAATATATGTATTACAAGTGTTTGGAAATATTCTCTGTTCTATTGAATACGTAGAGAGTGTTTAAAAAACTGTATCCTTCCTCTGAAGCTGAGTCTTCTTTTATAGAGGGAGGAGAATGATTGAAGCTTGCACATTAGACCCGGGAATCCCGCTGTCCTCTGAAGAAGGCTGGCAAAGCTGTGTAATCACGTTTGTTTCTTCTTCAAAAGTTGAATGAATAGTGAAGATGCTTTGATTCTTTTACAAAAGTTAAATGAATAGTGACTTTTTTGTTTTTCACTATTGATGAATAATGACCTTGTCTTGTCTTTGCGGAAGAAATGAGAACAGCTACTGCTAATGATGCTGTTTGGCTGACATAATCACATGGGCAAATAATGCAGTTCAATAGTCGAACGGATCTTGTGCGTCTTGAAGGTCCACTTGATCAGCCCATTTGGCGGGAGGCTGAGACCCTGCATCAGAAGCATCAGAGTCCGAACCTGAACCTTTTCTTTTTTGTAGCATTGCCACTTCAGCCATGAGTTGTTGAGCCAAGTCCAGAAGCTGGGAGGACTTATCAGATTTCACCTTTTTCTTTGAGCTGGAGGACTTAGAAGGTTTTCCTTTGAGGGAAGATGACGGACTAATGTCTGATAGGGATTGAATTGGCTCCTGGGTTTTTAGCAACTCAGGAAATTGCTGATGAACTGGCAAAGCTTGTGAGGACGAAGTTGAAACTTTGATTGGCAGTGCCTGAGAAGATGCCTGGGGAAATTCCATTTTTACAAGATCAATAATTTTTTGGTGATTGAATTTATCCCACCATTTTACCCATCGGGTTCTGTAAATACCACCAGTGTCTACTTCAAAGTTCCATTTGAGAATCCATGGGATCTTATACTTGGCCATGAGCAGTGAAAAAATAGTAACTCTGTTGTCGAAACGACTTCTATCAAAACTGGGCTGGAAATTGTTTGTGAGTACATGACGAAGGTCATCTGGAATGATAGAAGAGCTTGGGCCATGGGAAGCCCACCAATCTGGAAACCATGCAGGAAACCGCAATCTGAAATTCTTATCAAAGGTTATGAACCATGAATGACTAAAGTCTTCTGTCTGGTGGAGAAAAATGTTGGTCCATGCCTGGATATAATCATAGTAATTGTAAAGGTTGTTTGGGATGAGAACATGCTGAGTATGAAGGGGTTTTGTGTGATAAAGGGGAATTCCCCATTCGAGTTCGGTCAGGAATTTTCCAATATGGAGTGAATGATACAATATTTTGTTTTGATGAGTGGTACTGAAAATTGGCTTAATAGCAATTCTTTCTGTTTCTGAAAGGATAGCCTGGTAATATTTTAGGCTTTTATAGGATTCAGTTGGTAAGAAATGAAAATTTGGTGGAATGAGTAATTTGGCAATGCGCTCTGGGGGTTGGTTTTTGTCATTGTGAAGAGGGATGCTAAAAAGCTTTTCTGAATTGGGATTTTGGACATATGGAGATGTTTTAGCATAGCTAGGTGTTTTGGGTTGTGAAGGTGTTGGAGAACGTACTGAAGAGTAAGGATCATAAGGGGTGGCTAAGGCCATTTGGTAATTTGGTCGGATATTTCCTACTGTTGATCCTAAGGGAGTAAATTTGTTTGTAATGGCGAGGGCTAATAAAGAGTCGGGAATACACTCTTGTTTTACTGGTGCTGGGGTTTGGGTAAGAGTGGCTGGAAGCCTTCTTTGCTGGTTAGGATTAGTACCCATTCTTCCCCTGCAAAAATTCTCTGGTTAGAAAATCTGGGATGCAATTCTGGCTGCCTTTAATGTATTCAATATCAAAATCAAAAAATACTTAATATGGCTTGCCAGCGTGCAAAAATCTGTTTTGATGGAATATTTTGAACATCTTTTTGTAAAATATGTTTGGCAGATTTGCAATCAACAGGAACCAAAAATTTTTGATTTAATAAATCATATTGGAACTTGCTAATACATAATACAATTGATAATATCTCTTTTTTAATTGTACTATATAATTAGCTTGAGCAGAATTCCAAACTCCTGAATGGAAACGAACAATTTGTTCAGGAGCTTCGGAAGAAATTTTCTGTTTAAGGATACCTCCAGAACCGATTTCAGATGCGTCGGTTTCGACTATTTTGAGAGAGCCGGGAGTCGGAATGCCAAGGCAAGGCAAAGTCTTGACATGATTTTTGATCTGTTTGACAATGGAAGTATGATTTTGTGACCATGATGGAGGATTTTCCTTGAGACGATCAAACAAGGGCTTACATTGTTGACGCAGATGAGGATAAAATTCTGAAACATAATTGAGAGATCCAAGGAATCTTTGAAGCTCGGTTTTATCAATAATTTGATCTGGAAATTTATCAGCAAACTGGATGACTCGATCAATTGTTTGGATGGTAGACCTGTAAATATGGTAACCTAAAAATCTAACTTTGGTTTGAAATAACTTAATCTTAGATGCCGAAACAACTAACCCATTGGACCTAATGATCCTAACAAATGCATGCAAATGCTTCCAATGCTCATCTATTGATTTTGAGAAAATTAATACATCATCAATATAAACAATTGAAAAATGGCTGTATTGATTAAAAATTTCATTCATGATATTTTGAAATTCACTTGGTGCATTTTTCAAGCCGAAAGGCATTACATTCCACTCGTAATGTCCGAAAGGAGTTACAAAAGCAGTTTTGTATTTATCAGATTCATGAATTTGAATTTGCCAAAAGCCTGATTTCATATCAAATTTAGAAAAAACAGTTGTCTGAGAAAGTCTCTTTATCAAGTCTCTTTTGTTAGGAATTGAATATCGGATCCATTCTAAAACATCATTCAAAGGTTTGTAGTTGATAACCAGTCGTGGAGCGCCGCATTCTAATTCTGCGTTTTTCTGGACATAAAAAGCAGGGCAAGACCATGGAGATTTTCTTTTACGAATAATTCCTTTTTCTAAAAGTTGATTAATTTCAGTTTTACAAAACTCTTGATTCATTTGAATTGGTCGTGCTTTCTATGCCAAAATCTTTAATATAAGGTAATTTAACAATATGCTGTTTTCTATGCCAAAAAGCATTGGGGAGATCTGAACAGATTTCTTTAGTAAGCTTATCAGAAAACTGGGAAATAGAATCTAATAAAACTTTATTTGTGAGCTGTTCTTCAACTCTTTTGTGTCTAATTTCGTCTTGTAAAAACGTAATTTGCTGGTATTTTGCAGTAATCTGGTTGAGGGTTTTTGAAACATTATCTTTTTGAAGTTGTTTTAACTTTTTAAGATCTGTTTCCATGCAAAATTCAAAAGTAACTTTTTGGCCAAAAACCTTGGTAGAAATGCAGTTATGATGAACTTTGAAAGGATAGATTAATGCAATGAAAGGGAGTCCCAAAATGACTGGATCAGAAACATTCTTGATCAAAACAAATGGAGTTTTAAAACAAACATTTTGTTGACAAACGTGAGCTTTGGGAATTTCATAGTTTAATTTCATCGGGGATTGATTTGCAGCACTAAATGTTTCCGTAGACTTGTGAAAATATTTAGTACGTATTAACCCTTCTTGAATGCAATTTAAATCTGCATCTGAATCAATTAAAGCGATGGTTTCTAAATGAAAATCTTCGATTACTATCGTAACTTTAGAATACCATTTTCGAATTCTTATTTTATCTAAAAGACTTAAAACAAGTTCTTTTGAAGAAGAAGATTTAGCTGAGTGAGCGTCGGAATCAGCATTTGAGGAAGAACCATTTTGTTCTTGGACGAGTTCTTGCGTACGTACTCTACTGAGTTGTGAACGAATTTCGGTATTTTCGGATTTTAAAAACTTAATTTCTGATTTAATTTGATTAATTTCTTTTTGTAAATCCTTGATGGTTAAATCCTTTTTTGGTTTATTAAACTGTTCCAAAGTGGTGCTGAGAGAAATCTTTTGAGAAGAAGTTTGACTAGTGCCAGGTTCATGAGGAGAAATCAAATTTTTGAGTTTTTTCAAATAAAAAGATTTTAAATCAGGGTCATCGACTTTACTAATTAATTCCATTAAAAACTCCTCTTCTTCTTCTTGCTTGTTAAGCACTGAAATTTTATTACAACAAGTGTCCGTGCACCCAAACTTAATGTTTGGCGAGGAGACGTCGCTCGAACTGCTAGAGTCGGAGATGGAAAAATCGAGATTTTTATCAGATTGACTAGAGTCGGTATTGCTAATTTCTAAAGCCTGAATAAGTTGAATTTTCTCTTCTTCAGAGATTTTTAATTGGTTAATAGCCTTCTTAACTTTGCATTCATTTGCATAATGACCAAATTTACCACACTTGTAACATTTTCCCTTTTTATTCTGAAAATCCTTTTTAGACTTTCGAAAAGGTTTTTTGTTTGAAGATGGTTTTTCATAAAATTTATTTGTTTGAAAAGGTTTGTTGGAAGATCTTTTGTTTTTATAAAATCTGAATTGATGTTTAGAAAACTTGCTGGTTTGTTGGGCTTTTTTCTTTTTACTCGAAGGAGCGATTGGAGGTAAACCATATTGTTCACAAAATGTTCCAAGTTCGTATTTAGCAATAGATTTATCTTTATGAACTTGTTTTGAAATCTTCATGTCGATACACATTTTCAATTCTTCCTTTTGAATAACATTAACTATGTTACCATAAGTAAGGGTATGATAAGGTATGACACCTTCTTCATTTACTAAAACGTTTCGAATTTTGTGAGCAAAAATATTTGGTAAACCATTGATAAATTTTTCTTTCCAAAAAGGTTGATTACTATCTTCCCGAAGCATAACTCTGGATATGAAAACATCTTTATACCATCTGAAATCACTTAAGGTTGGACACCTTAAATTACTCGGTTGGTCGTGAATACGCGTAGTAACGTTGCTGGGTGTTCCTATAAAGTGTTCTATAATCGTATAAAGTAAAGTATTTACTCCGTCTGGTATTCCCTGTCCTATCGTTTCGTCAAAAATGGGAAATCCTTCTTCATCTTTTTTTACCGCAAAGCGTATTTCATCTCTGGACTGAGAAGTTAAGTGCTTCTCCCACCAAGAATGAAGCATTCCAGTGAAACCAGTGACGAGAAGATCAACGATTTGTGTTTGTGTAAAATTGTGATTTGAAATGTAGCTATTAGCAACCATGGACATGTGTTGAAGTTTGTTCAAAAGTTCTTGTTCTGACAAGCCGTCTATATTCCATTCATAGACTTTGTCAGCTGAAACCGGAAACTGATTTTGGATATTTCGTTCTTCAAATTGTAGGTCAGGAGGAGTTGGTCTGGGATACCAGTTTTTTGTAAGAGAAGTAGGGTTGACGGAATGAGTACGAATACGTTTTAAATCAAAATGTGGTTGAAGATCAATGTTTTGAAAAGCATTTTCAATATTTTGAATAGCAGAACTTGTTTCCGTGTCCTGAGAAGAATCTGGATCAGATGTGTTTTCTTCTTCGACAAAAACATCATTGTTTTGCAAAACACTAACAACTTTCTCTTTTTTGAGCTCAGTAAGCATATGATCAATTTTTTGTAAAGTAGTCATAGATTTTAAAGCAGTGGAACTTGGAGCAGTATCAGTAAAACTTACTAAAGGTTTTTCTTTTTGAGAAGATTTTGGTTGAGACAATTTGTCGATTTTGGTTTCAATTTTGTCTAATTGTTTTCCAATAGTATGAAGACTTTGGTTCGTAAAATTATTTTGTTCAATGACAGGTTTAAAACCAGAATCTTCTTTTGGAATTTTGAAAGGAGTTGCGGGAATGCTGGTATTACCAGTGGAAATTAAAATAGTTTCTTTGGGAGGATGACTGGAGGAAATCAAAGTTTTGTCTTCCTTAACCCAATTTTCTTTGGTAACAACCGTAACTTTATTTTTTGTTTCATAATGTTTTTCAATAAAATCAAAGAAAGATATTTCAAATTGGTATTGTTCTACAAAAGCTTTCCATTCAGCATAAATGGCAAGCTTTTCTTCATCACAATACTTTTTTCGAAAAATATTTCTTCTGGGGATGTTTTCCTCAGAAGCGATGTCAGCTTTAAGCTTCCTCCATCGGATTTTATGTGGTTTGTTTAAAACAAGTAATTGGTGATTCACTGATAGGAGCATATTTATGCGACTTAAATGGCTTGTTCTCGTACATTTACGTTATGTTTCTTTAGTTATTTTAGTACTTTAAGCTATTTTCGTGTGTTTGTAGGTCCAAAGGGCTAAAGGAGCAAAAAGATGCATTTTGGAGACTTTTGGAGCACTTTTGGGCTAAGGACGGATAGCTTATGCTTGAAGCCAAAGTGTTGGACGAAATTGAAGACCTAATTGGAGCCAAAGTGTTGGAACCTTGTTCTCTTTAGTTTTAGGACATTTAAACCTTTCCTAATCCCAATCATGCCATGCATAACACACATCCATTCTAACACATTGTCATTGCACATGCATTTCCTTCATTAGCTAACCCACATGCACTTATCACTTATCATCACCACATATCATATCACTTAATCACTTATCACTTATCATCACCACTTAACCACTTATCATATCATAACCACATATCATATCACTTATCACTTATCACTTAACATATCATCCACCTACTTCACCTACAACATCCACCTACTTCACCTACAACATCCACTTCACCTACAACATCCACCTACTTCACCTACAACATCCACCTACTTCACCTACAAATTACATAGCCATATGTTCCCTCCACTACTCCTATAAATACCCTTGCATTCATTCATTCAGGACATCTCATTTCATACACAACACACCACAAACACATCCCTTTCTCTCTTAGCCGTGAGTCTCCCTTAGAATCCAAAAACCATCTTTCCATTTCCATCACTCCTCACTCCATTCCACACTTCCATTCCCCCAAACCAACTATCCTTAGACCTTATGCTACAATAAAGAGGAAGAGAAGAGGGCCTAAACGTTCATACAATTCAAGTTTGAGTTGTTGGAATGTTTAGGTGTTTCTTTGATTTCAATGTTTAATTTTAATTCTCTTTGTTTTGTATGAGGAACTAAACCCCCCCTTAGCTAGGGGGTGATTCGAAATATATGTTTATGCTTGCATTTTGATTTGATTACTTCTAATTGCATTTCATAAGTTGTTGATTCAATTTGTTTAACCGTTTGATTGATAACTTATTTATGTATGTTTATTAAGAATGCGCGCTTAATTTTCATGCATGAATATGATGCTAGAATATAAGTGATTTTCACCTAATCGTTATGAACTTATATTCACAAGTAGTGGAGGTTGCTTATAAACAATCGCGTTAAATGAATTCTTGGCACGAGTTTCATGCTCATCATAGTAACGAATGCCTCGTCAACACTTATAGTTTTCATAATGCTTAATGATCTTTGATTGTATCTTTATTGTGCTGTTCACGTAAAGGACTTTTGGAGAATGTTGTGAATTGCGTTGCGCTAACCCATCCAATTCATTAACTTAAGGAAAACTTGACGGTTAATTTAAGCGGACCTAATTAACCCGGGGTGATGAGTTTCATGATTTATTGAAATGCAATTGGAAATCGTTTTATTATGCAAGTGTAACATATGTGGAGATGACCCCCTTAGCTATTCTATCATCCATTCAATTCCATCACATTCATATTTACATTCTGTCTAGTTTATTAACTTGTTTCGTTATTTCAATTTTCGTAAAACCTAAACCCCCCTTTACTTTCTTGTTCTTTAATGCTTAGAATCTGTTTAGTTTATGTTTTAAAGTATTTTTGAATTCTTTGAGTCTAGTTTAGTGTTTTATATTGTGTTTTTATGTTTTTGAGTCAAATCCAAGTGATTAACAATCCCTCCTAATCCCCGGTCCAAAACGATCCCTACTTGCACATATACTACAATTTGACGAAAAGAGGGTTTAATTTGTGTGCGTATAAATCTCGCATCAAATTTTGGCGCCGTTGCCGGGGATTAGAAAATTTGCTAATCCCTTGGATTGTTTGTTTCTGTATTGTCTTTTAGATTTAGTTTTTATTTGTGTTTTGTTTGTTAAGAACAACATGGCACTTGATAACGCTTCTCTTTTGTCACAGCTCATGGAAAGGTCCCAAATGCAAAGAGTTGATATATCTAATCTTCAATCAAGGAATAACGTGTTTTCCAATACTTACAATTCGGATTGGAGTGATCATTCAAACTCTATGTGGTGGGAACCTCAAAATGCTCAACAAGGAGGATATTGGCAGCCACCACAACCTCATATTCAATATGCCCAACCAAACTCAAGTTCGTCAATAGATTATAATCAAAAGCTTAATGAATTAATTTGTTTGGTGCAGGGCTCACAAAATCAAGACAATGAGGCTCAACAAGAAGGATATTGGCAGCCATATGAGGAGTTCTATTCAACGCCTATGCAGCCACCACAAAGGTTGGACCACTTGGATAAGCAAATTGGGCAGATCGCGGAGTTCGTAGGACAGTTTCGAGACCAAGGCGAACTCCCTAGTTCAACCATTGCAAATCAGAAGGGAGAATTTGAAAACACCAATGCTATCATGTTGAGAAGTGACAAGGAGGTTGGAACGGACCCTCAACCATCAAAATCAAATCACAAGGAAGAGGAATACACCCAACCCACGGAAAGGGTGGAAACACCTTTACTGGAGGCACCTATTGCTCCTATGCCATCTAATACAGGTATGGTTGTTCCAAATTTCATTATTTTTAACCCCGTTCCAACAAGTATCCCTATTCCTTGCAGATTCATGACTTCCAAGGAAGAAGAAAGTGAAAAAGACATCTTGGAAGCCCTTTCAAAGGTGACAAGTAGGGAATGTCATGAATTCATCAAAGAGGACGTTCTTGAAACCACAAAATCCAAAGAAGTTAAATTTGATGACATTGGACAAGTTATAACCATCACTTGCAATCTGGCCAAATCCAATATCCCTGAAACTTTCAAAGGAGTGGTGTTTGTCATTGAGTTCTTGTCGGACAAAACAAGTAAGTTTTTTTCAAATTCCTTTACATTTTATACTAACTTGCTGTTTTTTATGAATCAGGCACCTACACTAGAATTCAAACCATTGTCGGTTCACTTCAAGTATCACCTTCCATTCAAGGACCAATTCCATGCCGTTTGATTTTATTTATGTTAATAAAAAAAAAATAAAAAAAATAAAAAAAAAATAAAAAAAAAGAGAGAAAGAAAGATACTAAACATGGAGAAAGGTGGAGCTTCACAAAGGTTGTTTGCGTGAAGCCCCACTACGAGGCGTAGAAGCGGAAGGCATAGAAGCGGGAGGCATAGAAGCGGGAGGCATCGGAGCGGAAGCCATCGGAGCGGGAGGCATCGGAGCTAGAGCATTCCAGGCCTCAATACTTGGCCAAGCGCTGGATGACCCAGGAAAAATGTGCCTCTGGAGATAAGACGCAAGCCTTTGACGGTCACTGTGAATTCGACCCTCAGATTCTTGCAGCTCATCAAGCTTCCTCTTCATCCCCGACGAATAGTTATTTGCAAGCACATGCAAACTTCTATTCTCGTACTTAAGCTGCTGGATCTCTTGCTTAAGTCTTTCCACCTCGGCCATCAACGATTCCACTTGGCGGGACCGAGCAAGCAGGCGTTGGCCCATGTTGGACACAGAACTCGCACACTGAACACTAAGTGCGAGGGACTCTTGAACGGCCAACTCATCGGACCGTCCTGACAGCAGCCTACTATCTTTTGGAGTGAGGAGGTTTTTAGCTACTATTGTAGCTATTGTGGCGTCCTGCATCACAGAGTCTTCACCTGAAAGAGGACCGTTAGAAGATAAAAAAGAAGGGCGCCATACATTACCTTGACGGGGCGCAACCGGATCGCTGCTGAGACTCAAATCTAAGCTAAGGTTCGATGAGTTTGCCATTTTTTTTCAAAAGTGTTCAAAGAGAAGGGGTGGATGGAGTTAAAATTTCACAAAGGGCCGGAGTCGAGTTTCAGGAATGGGAAATCTTCAGAGTGTGTGTGTTGGGGTGATTGATAGCTCTATAAAAAGCCAAGACGACGCGTCCACCGATTCAAAGAGCCGGATTTTCCGGCGTAATTTAGGCGACGCTCCCTCGGCTTTTCAAGAAAACGCGTTCAACTTTGTCAAAAGATTTCTGACAAAGCTGAAAACACGTGGAGGCCATCATCGCATCTACACATCTTTAGCCGACAAGCGCAAAGTTCGGCGACGCTTTCTCTGCTTTTCAGAAGACGCGTGCAACTTTGTCAAAATGAGCCGCATCTGCACTACCACGTGTCGTTCAGAAAGCGAAGGGGCGTCGTTCAGAAATCGAAGGGGCGCCTGCTCAGAAATCGAAGAGGCGTATTCAAAGATCGAAGAGGCGCCACTATTTCAAAGAGCCGGATTTGCGGGATCAAAATGTTTGTCGACAAGGGTAAAAAGTACCACCACTTGATATTATCTCTATATATGTCGACCTTCGTCTTTTATGGCAGGGCAAACCTGAAGAAAATGCCCAACTCTCCCTCACCTCTGAGGGCGCACTCCCAGCAAAGCCTTTCGAAATACTCAATTCTTTCTTCTTCCCCAAAGATGATACGAGATGCCTGGAGTACATATGACCCAGGAGAAAACGGCGGATTGAAGCATGTGCTGATTCATTCACCGCTTCTTCAAAGCAAAGGTATCTCATATCATCAAGGTCAAAAGCAAAAATATCTCATATCATGCTCTTTCCCTGTCTTTTTCTTTGTTCTTGTTCTTACTTGCATGGCAAAGTAAAAGAAGCAATCAGCCGGCACTTGGAGTCAGTCTTCCGATCTGGAGCCAACTGCCTGGAATCTATTCCTGATTACTTACCTAGCGTTGCTGTCGAGTAGTCATCTTCAACGGTTGATACACTTCCAGAGAAGGGACCACTCCTGCAAAGATTGAACAAAGAAACAGATAACAGGAGGAAGCTCAGACCTTCGGGGGAAACCAAAAGAACCATCCTGCTGCCCAGTTCAAGAAGTAGCACAAAGGAAAATCAACGATGGGCAGAAACCAGTTCAAGAGTAAGCCTGTGGAATCACAAAGATCAAAGCCTCAATGCAATCACCAAGGAGAAGAGGGAATTTACACTCCATAACCAGATTTGCGTCCCTAAACTCTTCTCTTTGTTAATTACATTCTGCCATGTTTAATATGTTTAGTTGCTTTTTGTGTGTTTACTTATGTTTTGTGTGAATCAATGCTTAAAACATTGAGGACAATGTTTGATTTAAGTGTGGGGGGGGTAACTAAAGTGTTTTGATGCAAATTCGTAGGGTTTTATCCACCATCACTTCTAATGTTGTTCCTTGCTGTTTTAAGGTGTTTTTAAGTTGTTTTAGAGTGTTTTAGTGTGTTTTGTTTTATAATTCGAAAATCCCATAAAAATTTGAAAAATTGTTTTGAAAAACCCAAAAAGAGTTGTTTTAAAAGTCGTTTTTGTGTGTTTGTGTCTTAGGGTACCTTCCAACACAATGATAAGGATTTGGTTTATAATTGCATGACGGTTAGAAAGAGTTATAAACATAGAGAAAAGTTTGATTTACTCTTGGTATATGCTTGGTTATGGTTATAATGTATGACTTCACATGCAATCATAAAAGAAAAAAAATTCGTTTTTGTAACATGCTTGAAGGAAGGAACTCAAACAAACGCTACAACCCTGAGAGACTTGAGCCTATAACGTTCTTTGGAGAGTATAATCTGTGATTTCTTGTTTTCTAAAGTCGTTGCATGATCTCATTATTCTTTGCTTGGTTACTACTTAGAAGGCGTTTCATCATATAGTTCCAAATGCTAGAACTCATGCCCATTTCATTCAAAGCATGTTATTGATTTGCATAACACATATTCAAGAAGAAGTTGTGTAGTGACCACCACCATAGCCAAATAGCCTTACTTCCCATACTTCGTATATGTTGTAAGTTTTAACCCCGATGAGCCTCGTTTTGCCTTTATTCCTTGTTTACCCACATCTCCCCTTACCTAGCTTAGAGTAGGACTTTCCTATACCCTTGTTCTTAAAGTTTAGTGAGCATGACTTAAATGAATTCCTTTTGAGTTACATTATGCAAGAAAATGAGTGTGGGGGAGTAAAAGTTTGTTCTTACGTTTATATGTATGTTTTGAGATTCAAAAGAAAAAGAAGAAGAAAAGAAAAAAAAAAAAAAAAGGAGTGAAAATAAGTAAGAATGAACTCACGAGCGTTGATGGTTGAAGAAAGGGTCCAAAAAGTTGAATATGGCCCTAAGTTTTGTGTGATTTTCCCTTGGGTGTTCAAAGTTGACTTCTGCGTTCTTAAGGGAATTCTAAGTGCCTAATTCAATACTTTGCTCACTATTGCTTTAAGAATGTTTGTTTATCCTTCACCTTTCATTGTTAGCCAATACCCTAGCCCCGTTACTACCCTTTGACTTCTATATTGAGTGTTATGTATTTCAATTGTGGAGTTTGAACTTGGTATGAGCTTATGGTGTCACTGGTTCTCGCGTCTAAGTAGTAGCATTCCATTCATGAGATCATATCTAAACATGCTTATTAACTCCAGAAAATGCTTTCCTTATTATAACATATGTGAGTGTTCGTCTACATGTTTACATCAATCTTCTCACATATACCTAGTGTAGGGTGTGTAGTCAGAAAATCTGTGTGAAAAACGAGAGTACATCTAGTAAGAAATTGAGGGAATTCTCTAAAGGCATGTTACTACATTTGAAATGTGTTTTAATTGCTTAATTGTGAACTAGTATGTGGTGACTATGATTAAGAATGTACTTAAGTGTAAAGATGGCTCAAATCTGTGAGAATAATGATTTTTAACTTGTCATGTGCATTGGAAGTCCCTGATACGATTGTTGGAAGGTGTAGGTTGTGTTTTGTTCTTTTTGTTTTGTTTTTCTGTTTTGCTCGAGGACTAGCAAAAGCTAAGTGTGGGGGTATTTGATAGGAGCATATTTATGCGACTTAAATGGCTTGTTCTCGTACATTTACGTTATGTTTCTTTAGTTATTTTAGTACTTTAAGCTATTTTCGTGTGTTTGTAGGTCCAAAAGGCTAAAGGAGCAAAAAGATGCATTTTGGAGACTTTTGGAGCACTTTTGGGCTAAGGACGGATAGCTTATGCTTGAAGCCAAAGTGTTGGACGAAATTGAAGACCTAATTGGAGCCAAAGTGTTGGAACCTTGTTCTCTTTAGTTTTAGGACATTTAAACCTTTCCTAATCCCAATCATGCCATGCATAACACACATCCATTCTAACACATTGTCATTGCACATGCATTTCCTTCATTAGCTAACCCACATGCACTTATCACTTATCATCACCACATATCATATCACTTAATCACTTATCACTTATCATCACCACTTAACCACTTATCATATCATAACCACATATCATATCACTTATCACTTATCACTTAACATATCATCCACCTACTTCACCTACAACATCCACCTACTTCACCTACAACATCCACTTCACCTACAACATCCACCTACTTCACCTACAACATCCACCTACTTCACCTACAAATTACATAGCCATATGTTCCCTCCACTACTCCTATAAATACCCTTGCATTCATTCATTCAGGACATCTCATTTCATACACAACACACCACAAACACATCCCTTTCTCTCTTAGCCGTGAGTCTCCCTTAGAATCCAAAAACCATCTTTCCATTTCCATCACTCCTCACTCCATTCCACACTTCCATTCCCCCAAACCAACTATCCTTAGACCTTATGCTACAATAAAGAGGAAGAGAAGAGGGCCTAAACGTTCATACAATTCAAGTTTGAGTTGTTGGAATGTTTAGGTGTTTCTTTGATTTCAATGTTTAATTTTAATTCTCTTTGTTTTGTATGAGGAACTAAACCCCCCCTTAGCTAGGGGGTGATTCGAAATATATGTTTATGCTTGCATTTTGATTTGATTACTTCTAATTGCATTTCATAAGTTGTTGATTCAATTTGTTTAACCGTTTGATTGATAACTTATTTATGTATGTTTATTAAGAATGCGCGCTTAATTTTCATGCATGAATATGATGCTAGAATATAAGTGATTTTCACCTAATCGTTATGAACTTATATTCACAAGTAGTGGAGGTTGCTTATAAACAATCGCGTTAAATGAATTCTTGGCACGAGTTTCATGCTCATCATAGTAACGAATGCCTCGTCAACACTTATAGTTTTCATAATGCTTAATGATCTTTGATTGTATCTTTATTGTGCTGTTCACGTAAAGGACTTTTGGAGAATGTTGTGAATTGCGTTGCGCTAACCCATCCAATTCATTAACTTAAGGAAAACTTGACGGTTAATTTAAGCGGACCTAATTAACCCGGGGTGATGAGTTTCATGATTTATTGAAATGCAATTGGAAATCGTTTTATTATGCAAGTGTAACATATGTGGAGATGACCCCCTTAGCTATTCTATCATCCATTCAATTCCATCACATTCATATTTACATTCTGTCTAGTTTATTAACATGTTTCGTTATTTCAATTTTCGTACAACCTAAACCCCCCTTTACTTTCTTGTTCTTTAATGCTTAGAATCTGTTTAGTTTATGTTTTAAAGTATTTTTGAATTCTTTGAGTCTAGTTTAGTGTTTTATATTGTGTTTTTATGTTTTTGAGTCAAATCCAAGTGATTAACAATCCCTCCTAATCCCCGGTCCAGAACGATCCCTACTTGCACATATACTACAATTTGACGAAAAGAGGGTTTAATTTGTGTGCGTATAAATCTCGCATCATTCACCGATGTTGTTTCAAAATCAGAAGCAGTTGGAGAAGTGGGTTCTTCTTGGTTTGGAGGGTGATAAACAGGATGTGCAACTTGTGAAGAAGTGTCGACAGACTTTAATTTGAGCAAATCATTGATTAAATCTTGTTGTGCAGCTTCCTGCTCTTTTAACTTTTTGTTTACTAACGATTTGATCAAATCTTGATCTCGACCCAGTCTATCGGTTGACGTGGATCCAGAAAAAGACAGTCTGCTAGGAGTAAAAGATTTCTGTGAATGTACTGATTCACAAGATTTTCTTGCTGGACGATCAAAATTAATTTTAACTGTGCCGTCAAAATATTGTTCAATGTTGTCGAGATTAACGAGGCTGTTTTGAACGGAAACCGACTTACTTTCGTTGATTAAACACCAATCTGAAGGGAGACTGATGTCTGACCACCTAATGGTTCTCGGTACTCTTATGTTTGCATTTTCTTGGGTTGTTTGGATCAAAAGAGTATGGTTGCGAAGACTTTTGTTCAAAACTTGAAAATTCATGTTTGTGCCAGTGACTTTGTAATAAATTCTAAAAATAAGTGCCAAAGATTGTGTTCCTTCCAGGACTTGGTACCCGGAGGTTTTGATATTAAGAGTAAGAGCTTTTAAAACATGTGGATCTGAAAGACTTATTGTGAGATCAGGAAAGCAATCAAAATGGATAGGTCCGTTGTAAAGACTAGATTCGATCATTCCGAGGATACTATCGTTGAAATCAGTAAATTTAGCGTTGCGTAGACATAAAAGGATAGAAGTGTTAAGACCTTTTCGTGTTAATGGTTTAACTGCGATTTGAACTAAACCAATATGAAGATAGTTATGACCATTTTTACGATGCGCTTTGATTTGTTCTGGAGAAAATAATTGACAAGTCTCATGTTCTTTGCTAAGAGCATAAGCCTTCTCAACTGTTTTGACGTGATGTTCAGATTTAAAAGAGGTCAAAGACCATTTTTTCTTGTAAATATTTTGGGTTGAAACTTTTGGAATGTTCCAGTCAAAAAAATCAATACTTTCATCTGTTTGAAAATCCAGTTTTTGTTCTTCATTGATAATGTCACGTATAGTTCCGAAGTTGGATCTAGAGCTAGTGCTGGCCATTGAACTAGATCTAAATAATCTACTCATGATATGCACAAAACAAGTATACTATATGCAAGACTTAAAAGATTCACCTTCCTCGTATGTCTAGACTCTTCCCCCGCTCATGCGCTCCGCTCATGCCTCTTCTGGGACTTATTGTTTGGACCACGTCTTATTGTTTGGCTGGAAGAAAGAAGAACTGAGGACCGACGATTAAGAAATGCAGATAAGATACAAGTACGTGAATAGCAATGAACAGATTAGATAGATGCTAATGCAATTACCAACCACTTGGCTCTGATACCAAATGGGGCGGAACTAACAGCAGCAGGCGGCAAAGCCATCAATAGAATTTAAAGTGCAGGTGGCAAAGCCGTCCATAAAATTTAAAGTGCGGAAGTAAAACATATAAAAACAGAGTAGCATATCAAAATAATGAATTAAATGTAATGATGCAAATATATTTTGAAAATAAAAAGGGAAAATGCTACAAATGTGGCAAATTTGGTCATTATGCAAATGAATGTAGAGTTAAAAAGGTTATTAACCAACTAAAAATCTCTGAAGAAGAGAAGGTTCAACTTATTCAGGCTTTAGAAATTAGAAATACCGACTCTAGTCAATCTGATAAAAATCCCGATTTTTCAGTTTCCGACTCTAGCAGTTCTAGCGACGTATCCTCGCCAAACATTAAGTTTGGGTGCACGGACACTTGTTGTAATAAAATTTCAGTGCTTAATAAGCAAGAAGAACAAGAAGAGTTTTTAATGGAATTAATTAGTAAAGTTGATGACCCTGATTTGAAATCTTTTTATTTGAAAAAACTCAAAAATTTGATTTCTTCTCATGAACCTGGCACTAGTCAAACTTCTTCTCAAAAGATTTCTCTCAGCACCACTTTGGAGCGGTTTAATAAAGCAAAAAAGGATTTAACCATCGAGGATTTACAGAAAGAAATTAATCAAATTAAATCAGAAATTAAGTTTTTAAAAGCCGAAAATACTGAAATCCGTTCACAACTCAGTAGAGTACGCACACAAGCACTTGTAGAAGAACAGGGCAATTCTTCTTCACATTCTGATTCCGATGCCCAATCAAGCAAAACTTCTTCTTCAAAAGAACTTATTTTAAGTCTTTTAGACAAAATTAGAATTAGAAAATGGTATTCTAAAATCAAGATAATAATTGACGATTTTCAGTTAGAAACCATTGCTTTAATGGATTCAGGTGCAGATTTAAATTGTATTCAAGAAGGGTTAATACCGACTAGATATTATCATAAGTCTACCGAAGTACTCAGTGCGGCAAACCAATCCCCGATGAAATTAAACTATGAAATTCCCAAGGCTCACGTTTGTCAACAAAATGTTTGTTTTAAAACTCCATTCGTTTTAATTAAAAATATTTCTGATCCAGTTATTTTGGGACTCCCTTTCATTGCATTAATTTATCCTTTCAAAGTTCATCATAACTGTATTTCTACCAAGGTTTTTGGCCAAAAAATTACTTTTGACTTTTGCATGGAAACAGATCTTAAAAAGTTAAAACAACTTCAAAACGATAATGTTTCAAAAACCCTCAACCAGATTACTGCAAAATCCCAACAAATTGCATTTCTACAAAAAGAAATTATTCACAAAAGAATTGAAGAACAGTTGACGAACAAATCTTTGTTAAATGCTATTCGTTAGTTTTCTGATAAGCTTACTAAAGAAATTTGTTCCGATCTTCCAAATGCTTTTTGGCACAGAAAACAACATATTGTTAAACTCCCTTATATTAAAGATTTTGCTAAATCAAAAATTCCCACAAAAGCACGACCGATTCAAATGAACCAAGAAGTTTTAGAGTTTTGTAAAACAGAAATTAATCAACTTTTGGAAAAAGGAATTATCCGTAAAAGCAAGTCTCCATGGTCTTGCCCTGCTTTTTATGTCTAGAAAAATGCAGAATTAGAACGCGGCGTTCCACGATTAGTTATTTACTACAAACCCTTGAATGATGTTTTAAAATGGATCCGATATCCAATTCCTAACAAAAGAGATTTGATAAAAAGACTTTCTCAAGCAACTGTTTTTTCCAAATTTGATATGAAATCAGGCTTTTGGCAAATCCAAATTCATGAATCTGATAAGTACAAAACTGCTTTTGTAACTCCTTTCGGACACTATGAGTGGAATGTAATGCCCTTCGGCTTGAAAAATGCACCAAGTGAATTTCAAAATATCATGAATGAGATTTTTAATCAATACAACCATTTTTCGATTGTTTATATTGATGATGTATTAATTTTCTCAAAATCAATAGATGAGCATTGGAAGCATTTGCATGCATTTGTTAGGATCATTAGGTCTAATGGGTTAGTCGTCTCGGCATCTAAGATTAAGTTATTTCAAACCAAAGTTAGATTTTTAGGTTACCATATTTACAGGTCTACCATCCAACCAATTGATCGAGTCATCCAGTTTGCTGATAAATTTCCAGATCAAATTATTGATAAAACCCAGCTTCAAAGATTCCCTAAATTGATTTTTACAGTGCCGTCAAAATATTGTTCAATGTTGTCAAGATTAACGAGGCTGTTTTGAACGGAAACCGGCTTACTTTCGTTGATTAAACACCAATCTGAAGGGAGACTGATGTCTGACCACCTAATGGTTCTCGTTCAAAAAATTTTAGTTCGTGTTGATTGCAAATCTGCAAAACATGTTTTACAAAAAGATGTTCAAAACATTGCATCAAAACAAATTTTTGCACGCTGGCAAGCCATATTAAGTATTTTTGATTTTGAAATTGAATACATTAAAGGCAGCCAAAATTGCATACCAGATTTTCTAACCAGAGAATTTTTGCAGGGGAAGAATGGGTACTAATCCTACTCAGCAACGAAGGCTTCCAGACACCCTTACCCAAACCCCAGCACCAGTAAAACAAGAGTCTACTCCCGACTCTCTCAAAATAGTCGAAACCGACGCATCCGATATCGGTTATGGAGGTATCCTCAAACAGAAAACTTCTTCCGAATCTCCTGAACAAATTGTTCGTTTCCATTCAGGAATTTGGAATCCGGCTCAAAGAACTATAGTACTATTAAAAAAGAGATTTTATCAATTGTATTATGCATTAGCAAATTCCAAGATGATTTATTAAATCAAAGATTTTTAGTTGGTTAATAACCTTTTTAACTCTACACTCATTTGCATAATGACCAAATTTGCCACATTTGTAGCATTTTCCCTTTTTATTTTGAAAATCCTTTTTAGTCTTTCGAAAAGGTTTTTTGTTGGAAGATGGTTTTTCATAAAATTTATTTTTTTGAAAAGGTTTGTTGGAAGATCTTTTGTTTTTATAAAATCTGGATTGATATTTAGAAAACTTGTTTGTTTGCTGAGATTTTTTCTTTTTGCTTGAAGGAGCTATCAGGGGTAAACCATATTGTTCACAAAACGTTCCAAGTTCATATTTAGCAATAGATTTATCTTTATGGCTAGCTTTTCTTCATCGGGGGTAAACCATATAATTCAAATTGGTATTGTTCTACAAAAGCTTTCCATTCGGCATATATGGCTAGCTTTTCTTCATCACAATACTTTTTTCTAAAAATATTTCTTCTGGGAATATTTTCCTCAGAAGCGATGTCTGCTTTAAGCTTCCTCCATCGGATTTTATGTGGTTTCTTTAAAACAAGTAATTGGTGATTCACCGATGTTGTTTCAAAATCAGAAGCAGTTGGAGAAGTGGGTTCTTCTTGGTTTGGAGGATGATAAACGGGATGTGCAACTTGTAAAGAAGTGTCAACAGACTTTAATTTGAGCAAATCATTGATTAAATCTTGTTGTGCAGTTTCTTGCTCTTTTAGTTTTTTGTTTACTAAAGATTTGATCAAATCTTGATCTCGACCCAGTCTATCGGTTGACGTGCATCCAGAAAAAGACTGTCTGCTAGGAGCAAAAGATTTGTGTGAATGTACTGATTCACAAGATTTTCTTCCTGGTCTATCAAAATTGATTTTTACAGTGCCGTCAAAATATTGTTCAATGTTGTCAAGATTAACAAGACTGTTTTGGACGAAAACCGGCTTACTTTCATTAATTAAACACCAATCTGAAGGGAGACTGATGTCTGACCACCTAATGGTTCTTGGTATTCTTATATTTGCGCTTTCTTGGGTTGTTTGGATCAAAAGAGTGTGGTCGCGAGGACTTTTGTTCAAAGCTTGAAAATTCTTGTTTGTGCCAGTGACTTTGTAATAAATTCTAAAAATAAGTGCCAAAGGTTGTGTTCCTTCCAGGACTTGGTACTCGGAGGTTTTGATATTAAGAGTAAGATCTTTTAAAACATGTGGATCTGAAAGACTTATTGTGAGATCAGGAAAGCAATCAAAATGGATAGGTCCGTTGTAAAGACTAGATTCGATCATTCCGAGGATACTATCGTTGAAATCAGTAAATCTAGCGTCGCGTAGACATAAAAGGATAGAAGTGTTAAGACCTTTTCGCGTTAATGGTTTAACTGCGATTTGAACTAAACCAATATGAAGATAGTTATGACCATTTTTGCGATGCGCTTTGATTTGTTCTGGAGAAAATAATTGACAAGTCTCATGTTCTTTGCTAAGAGCATAAGCCTTCTCAACTGTTTTGACGTGATGTTCAGATTTAAAAGAGGTCAAAGACCATTTTTTCTTGTAAATATTTTGGGTTGAAACTTTTGGAATGTTCCAGTCGGAAAAATCAATACTTTCGTCTGTTTGAAAATCCAGTTTTTGTTCTTCATTGGCAATGTCAGGTATAGTTCCTAAGTTGGATCTAGAGCTAGTGCTGGCTATTGAATTAGATCTAAATAATCTACTCATGATATGCACAAAACAAGTATACTATATGCAAGACTTAAAAGATTCACCTTCCTCGTATGTCTAGACTCTTCCCCCGCTCATGCGCTCCGCTCATGCCTCTCCTGGGACTTAATGTTTGGACCACGTCTTACTGTTTGGCTGGAAGAAAGAAGAACTGAGGACTGACGATTAAGAAATGCAGATAAGATACAAGTATGTGAATAACAATGAACAAATTAGATAGATGCTAATGCAATTACCAACCACTTGGCTCTGATACCAAATGGGGTGGAACTAACAACAGCAGGTGGCAAAGCTGTCCATAGAATTTATAGTGCAGGCGGCAAAGCCGTCCATAGAATTTAAAGTGCGGAAGTAAAACATATAAAAACAGAGTAGCATATCAAAATAATGAATTAAATGTAATGATGCAAATAATGCAAATATATTTTGAAAATAAGTTTTATTGAAAACTTACTGCAATGCAGATTACAAACAGATGTTGCCTAATGGCAGATGAAACAAGTAAACAAGGTGGAGCTCGCAGGCATCCTGAATAATATATGTATTACAAGTGTTTGGAAATATTCTCTATTCTATTGAATATGCAGAGAGTGTTTAAAAAACTGTATCCTTCTTCTGAAGTTGAGTTCTTCTTTTATAGAGGGAGGAGAATGATTGAAGCTTGCAAATTAGACCCGGGAATCCCGCTGTCCTCTGAAGAAGGCTGGCAAAGCTGTGTAATCACGTTGTTTTTTCTTCAAAAGTTGAATGAATAGTGAAGATGCTTTGATTCTTTTACAAAAGTTAAATGAATAGTGACTTTTTTGTTTTTCACTATTGATGAATAATGACCTTGTCTTACGGAAGAAACGAGAACAGCTACTGCTGATGATGCTGTTTGGCTGTGATGCGAGATTTATACGCACACAAATTAAACCCTCTTTTCGTCAAATTGTAGTATACGTATAAGTAGGGATCGTTCTGGACCGGGGATTAGGAGGGATTGTTAATCACTTGGATTTGACTCAAAAAACGTAAAAACACAAAATAAATGTATTTCTAACTAATCTAACACTTTAAAATAAATGGGGGATTGGTTTTGGACGAAATTAAACTAAAATAGAAACTTGGAAACAAAACAGATTGTACAAACGAAATTGATGGAATAGAATGAAGAAAAACTAGTTAGAGGGTTCCTTATCCACACATGAACATAAGCATATAATTTGACTCCCAGTTATGACTTCAACAAACGATGAATGACAATGCTCCAAGTTAATTAGGTCCGCTTAAATTAACCTTCAGATTTCCCTAGATTCATTGGATTGAATGGGATATGCATTACAACCAAATTATTCCTAATCAAAGTCTCTCACATGGAATACGCATGATAGAGACATTCAACAAAGATCATTAAGTTCAACGGAAATCATAAACATTGACTAGGCATTCATAACTATGGAATACGCATGTTAATCCAGCCTAGGGTTTACTAAACACAATCGTGACTAGCGATTTTTACTACTCATGAATATAAGTTCATAACGATTAGGTGAAATTCCCTTATATCCTAGCATCAAGTCTTAGGCATGCAAATTAAGTGTCGACCCTCAACCCACATACATAAACAAGTTCTTAATCAAAACAGAAAAGTAACCCACATCTAAAGTTCATGAATTCATAACTGGAGTAAATCAAATCATAACCAACATATGTCCATGGCTTCAAATTCGCCTCTAACTAAAAAGAAATTAGTTTCACTTGTTTAACATAATTGAATAACAAGTTAAATTAAACATGAAAACAGAAACAAGAAAAGAAAGAACAAATGGATGGAAAGTTAGCTATGGGGTTCATCTCCACATATGTTATACTTGCATAATAAAACGATTTCCAATTGCATTTCAACAAATCATTAATTCTCAACGCCCCGGGTCAATTAGGTCCGCTTAAATTAACCGTCAAGTTTTCCTTAAGTTAATGAATTGGATGGGTTAGCGCAACGCAATTCACAACATTCTCCAAAAGTCCTTTACGTGAAAAGCACAATAAAGATACAATCAAAGATCATTAAGCATCATGAAAACTTTAAGTGTTGACGAGGCATTCGTTACTATGGAATACGCATGAAACTTATGCCAAGAATTTATTTAACGCGATTGTTTATAAGCAACCTCCACTACTTGTGAATATAAGTTCGTAACTATTAGGTGAAACTCACTTATATTCTAGCGTCATATTGATGCATGAAAATTAAGCGCGCATTCTTAATAAACATTCATAAATAAGTTATCAATCAAACGGTTAAACAAATTGAACCACAACTTACGAAACGCAATTAGAATTAATCAAATCAAAATGCAAGCATAAACATATATTTCGAATCACCCCCTAGCTAAAGGGGGTTTAGTTTATTATAACTTTGAAATCAAAGAAATACCTAAACATTCCAACAACTCAAACTTGAATTGTATGAACGTTTAGGCACTCTTCTCTTCCATTCCTCATACGTACAAACAAAGAGAATTGAATTTAAACATTGAAATCAAAGAAACACCTAAACATTCCAACAACTCAAACTTGAATTGTATGAACGTTTAGGCACTCTTCTCTTCCTCGTTGTTGTAGCACAAGGTCTAAGGATAGTTTGATGGTGTGAATGGTTTGGGGAGTGGTGTTTGGATTAATAGGGAAATGGAAAAATGGTGTTTGGATTACAAGGGAACTCACGGCAAAGAGAAGGAATGGAAGTGTTTGTGGTGTGTTGTGTATGAAATGAGATGTGATTGAATGAATGAATGCAAGGGTATTTATAGGAGTAGTGGATGGAACATATGGCTGTTTGTTTAAGCATGCATGTGTTGGAATGTGGTGGAAAATAGCTAGGAAAGCTGGAAAGCACAAGGATCCCACGGCAAAGACAGTTTTTGATGTTGGATTTGCATGTGATTTCATGTGTTCAAGGATAGAATATGGCTTGGATGATTAATCCATGGGATAGACAGCTAGGGGGGGAACATATGCATGTTGGAGCATGAATTATATAATGAAAAGTGAATGATTAGTGCTCTAGTGCTAGGACAAAGGTGCAGCTGAAATGAAAAGGGAAATGCAAAGGGAGTTTGAAGGGAAGGCACGGCATGGATGTGTTTTGGGTGTGTGTGTGTGAATGTGTGGCTTAATGATTAAGTGAATGAATATGTGGCTGCATGTGGATTAAAGGGGTGTGAATGGTGGTGTAATGATGAAATGAAATGGCTAGAAAGGGTATGAAATGCACGGCAAGAATTTCAGGATGCATGTGTTTGATGAATGATGGTGAAAATGCATGTGAGTGCATGTTTTGGTGCTGGAATTAGGGGGAATGCACGGGTTAGGCTTGGTTGAATGATGATGATGCATGTGATTGGTGGGAACAAAGGGGGAAACAAGGCACAAGGGTGCTTGAGTGAATGATTGAATGTGCATGTGCATTAATGAATGAATGGTGGTGTAATGATGAAGTGAAATGGCTAGAAATGTTAGGGAATGTGCACGGCAATGATGTTGGGAAATGAATGATTAAATGTGCATGTGGGTGAAAGTGAAGGGAATGCATGTGTTTGATGAAATTGCATTTGGAAAGGTTGGAAAGTGGAAGGGAAAGGCACGGCAACAAGGAAGTGTTTGGTGATGAATGCAATGACGAAGAGTGAATAAAAAAATGCATGTAGGGTTAGCTAGGTTGGCTTTGTTTGGGTGCATGTGTGTTAATGGTGGTTTTGCATGTGAATTGATGGATTGTTTTTTATGGAATGGATGGTTATTTGCATGGCTATAAGGGAGAGAATAAGAGAGAATGGCTAGGCCCTTTGTTGTATGTCCTAAAGTGCATAAATGGCCTTCAATTTCGTCCATCCTCTTGGCTCCATGGATAAGCTATCCAATCCATGCCCAAAAATGCTCCAAATAGCCTCAAAATGCACTTTCTTGCTCCCTAAGCCCTTAGAACCTGAAAACACACAAAAGAAGCATAAAGGACTAAAATAACTAGAGAAACATAACGTAAACGCACGAGAACAAGCCATTTAAGTCGCATGAATATGCTCCTATCAGGCTGACACAATCACATGGGCAAATAATGCAGTTCAATAGTCGAACGGATCTTGTGCGTCTTGAAGGTCCACTTGATCAGCCCAATTGGCAGGAGGCTGAGACTCTGCATCAGAAGCATCAGAGTCCGAACCTGAACCTTTTCTTTTTTGTAGCATTGCCGCTTCAGCCATGAGCTGTTGAGCCAAGTCCAGAAGCTGGGATGACTTATCAGATTTCTCCTTTTTCTTTGAGCTGGAGGACTTAGAAGGTTTTCCTTTAAGGGAAGATGACGGACTAATGTCTGCTAGGGATTGAATTGGCTCCTGGGTTTTTAGCAACTCAGGAAATTGCTGATGAACTGGCAAAGCTTGTGAGGACGAAGTTGAAACTTTGATTGGCAGTGCCTGAGAAGATGCCTGGGGAAATTCCATTTTTACAAGATCAATAATTTTTTGGTGATTGAATTTATCCCACCATTTTACCCATCGGGTTCTGTAAATACCACCAGTGTCTACTTCAAAGTTCCATTTGAGAATCCATGGGATCTTATACTTGGCCATGAGCAGTGAAAAAATAGTAACTCTGTTGTCGAAACGACTTCTGTCAAAACTGGGCTGGAAATTGTTTGTGAGTACATGACGAAGGTCATCTGGAATGATAGAAGAGCTTGGGCCATGGGAAGCCCACCAATCTGGAAACCATGCAGGAAACCGCAATCTGAAATTCTTATCAAAGGTTATGAACCATGAATGACTAAAGTCTTCTGTCTGGTGGAGAAAAATGTTGGTCCATGCCTGGATATAATCATAGTAATTGTAATGATTGTTTGGGATGAGAACATGCTGAGTATGAAGGGGTTTTGTGTGATAAAGGGGAATTCCCCATTCGAGTTCGGTAAGGAATTTTCCAATATGGAGTGAATGATACAATATTTTGTTTTGATGAGTGGTACTGAAAATTGGCTTAATAGCAATGCTTTCTGTTTCTGAAAGGATAGCCTGGTAATATTTTAGGCTTTTATAGGATTCAGTTGGTAAGAAATGAAAATTTGGTGGAAGGAGTAATTTGGCAATGCGTTCTGGGGGTTGGTTTTTGTCAATGTGAAGAGGGATGCTAAAAAGCTTTTCTGAATTGGGATTTTGGACATATGGAGATGTTTTAGCGTAGCTAGGTGTTTTGGGTTGTGAAGGTTTTGGAGAACGTACTGAAGAGTAAGGATCATAAGGGGTGGCTAAGGCCGTTTGGTAATTTGGTCGGATATTTCCTACTGTTGATCCTAAGGGAGTAAATCTGTTTGTAATGGCGAGGGCCGATGAAGAGTCGGGAATTGACTCTTGTTTTACTGGTGCTGGGGTTTGGGTAAGGGTGGCTGGAAGCCTTCTTTGCTGGTTAGGATTAGTACCCATTCTTCCCCTGCAAAAATTCTCTGGTTAGAAAATCTGGGATGCAATTCTGGCTGCCTTTAATGTATTCAATATCAAAATCAAAAATACTTAATATGGCTTGCCAGCGTGCAAAAATCTGTTTTGATGCAATATTTTCAAACTATATATATATATATATATATATATATAAGTAGACGTTGTGGGGTGTACGAACATGAGAAATCAAGGGAGTTAATGGGGATTTATGGGGTGCATAACTATCTACAATCAAATGCAAAACCGTAGGGAATCAAATACAGAAGAAAACGAAATGGACAAAATCAAAACGGAATAAAAAAAATTTATGTAAATAGACTTGATCTTCTTCTCTATTCAGAGAAGGAATCCCATCTTTTCAAACTTAAAAGGAGATAACTCCTTATCTAATTGAAAAGTCAATGGCATGTTTCAAACTTAAAAAGCTATAACTCCTTATCTCATTGAAAAGACAAAATCAATTGGCTATTATGCATAGAATAATGATAATAAAATAAAACCATTATGTATATAATATTGGTAATAAAATAAAACATACACATGGCACCACCACCACACCACCCCACCATCTCTGGCGAGCCCTTAAACCACACCCCCAAATCACCACCCCTTGACGTTGGACCTTGTGAGCCACATGCCATGGAACCCCACAGTGACAGAGTCACTGTTCACTAACTTTCCCAGTGAGCTTCAACGTAGTTCGTGGTATCTCCGACAATGGTAAGCTCCTAGAACCCCATAGATTGTGTCTTGGAGTGAGTTTGAGACGTCTTTGAGTAGTTTTTGGACAAAGAACCCTTGATAAAAAGCACTCCCCAGCTTTCCGGCAAAACCTGAAGCTTCCAGGCCATTTTCTGGCCAACTCCGACAGCAACGCGTCTTGAAATTGGTACGAATCTCTTCCTTGTTCCTAGGGCTTCATTTTGGTATATTGCATCATAGGTACCTTGATAGGAGCATATTCATGCGACTTAAATGGCTTGTTCTCGTGCATTTACGTTATGTTTCTTTAGTTATTTTAGTACTTTAAGCTATTTTCGTGTGTTTGTAGGTTCTAAGGGCAAAGTATGCAAAAGGATGCCTTTTTGGAGCCTTTTGGAGCAAATTAGAGATTGGAATGGATATCATATGCTTGGAGCCAAGAGGATGGACGAAATTGAAGGATTCCTAATCCATTGCAGCCACATGCACATTCAATCATTCACACCAAAACCTTGCACATGCTTTCCCATTTCATTATTCATTCACTTTGCAGCCACCATTCCCCCTTTAATCCACATGCTCTCCCATTTCAGATTGCATTTTCACTCACCACTTCCTTTGCACATGCATTCATCATCATCACTCTAGTTTTAATTCACATGCATTTCAGATTGCATTCCATTCATTCCACCCTTTAATCACATGCATTCCATCTTTGTTCCAGCAACCCACATGCACAATCCACTCCACAAACATCCCATGCCGTGCACATTCAAACACTTTCACATGCATCTTGGCAGATTTCACATGCACACACAAGCATTAGCACATGCAACCTAGCTGTCATGTTCCCCCCATTTCACCTATAAATACTCATTCATTCATTCTCATTCATTCACAATTCATTTCACAACAGAAATTGGTCCCTTGGGGCCGTGCCCTTCACAAAGTCCATCCATTCTATTCATACACTTCATCCATTGCAGAAATGTAGACCATAAACCACCTTTGTGCCGTGAGTCTTCCCCTACAAATCCAAACACCATCCTTCCATTCCTCCACCACTACCCAAACCATTCACACCATCAAACTATCCTTAGACCTTGTGCTACAACGAAGAGGAAGATAAGAGTGCCTAAACGTTCATACAATTCAAGTTTGAGTTGTTGGAATGTTTAGGTGTTTCTTTGATTTCTATGTTTAATTTCAATACTCTTTGTTTTGTACGAATGAGGAATGGAAGATAAGAGGGCCTAAACGTTCATACAATTCAAGTTTGAGTTGTTGGAATGTTTAGGTGTTTCTTTGATTCTCTTTGTTTTGTACCATGAGGAACTAAACCCCCCTTGGTTAGGGGGTGATTCGAATATATGTTTATGCTTGCATTTTGATTTGAATACTTCTAATTGCGTTTCATAAGTTGTGGATTCAATTTGTTTAACCGTTTGATTGATAACTTATTTATGTATGTTTATTGAGAATGCGCGCTTAATTTTCATGCATGAATATGACGCTAGAATATAAGTAAGTTTCACCTAATAGTTACGAACTTATATTCACAAGTAGTGGAGGTTGCTTATAAACAATCGCGTTAAACAAATTCTTGGCATAAGTTTCATGCAATCCATAGTAACGAATGCCTCGTCAACACTTATAATTTTCATAGAGCGTAATGATTCTTGCTTGTATCTCTTCTATGCATTCATGTTGAGGACTTGTGGGGAATGTTTTGAATTGTTGTATGCGCTAACCCATCCAATTCAATAACGTTAGGAAGATTTGAAGGTTAATTAGTGCATCACGGTTAACCCGAGGTGTTGAGTTTCATGGTTTATTGAAATGCAATTGGAAATCATTTTATTATGCAAGTATAACATGTATGGAGATGAACCCCTTAGCCATTCTATCATCCATTCATTCCATTCCATCAAATTCGTTTTACAATCTGTTTAGTTTATTAACTTGTTTTGTTATTTCAATTCTCGTCAATTTAAAACCCCCCTTTACTTTCTTGTTCTTTAGTGTTTAGAATTTGTTTAGTTTATGTTTTAAAGTGTTTTGATTCATTTTATTTCCCAATTTCGTCCAAATTCACCAAAGTGCTCAAAACTGCCCAGAAAGTGATTTTAAGGCAGTTTTGAGTGTTTTGGGTGATGTTTGAGTCTTTTGGTTTGTTTTAATGTTTTAAGTGTTTAGTTTTACATTCTTTGAGTTAGTTTAGTGTTTTATATTGTGTTTTTACGTTCTTGAGTCAAGTTATTACTTAATTTCGTCCAAATTTGTGTTTGTGCTCAAATCTGCCCAGAAAGTGGTTTTTAGGCAGATTTGAGTGTGTTTGTGTTGTTTTGAGTCTTTTGGTTTGTCTTAGTGTTTTAAAGTTTAATTTTGCATTCTTTGAGTCTAGTATAGTGTTTCATATTGTTATTTTACGTTTTTGAGTCAAATCCAAGTGGTTAACAATCCCTCCTAATCCCCGGTCCAGAACGATCCCTACTTATACATATACTACAATTTGATGAAAAGAGGGTTTAATTTGTGTGCGTATAAATCCCGCATCATACCTTTATGTGCTTTGGTGCAATTGTGTATGGCGTTTCTGTCCTCTCTCGTTTGCATGGCTCTTCGAAACTCTTCCGACCACAGCTATGACTTCCGTTTACCGAAATTCAACCGTTTTAGTATAGTTTTATTAATTGGTACCTTTATGTGCTTAGGTGCAATTGTGTATGGCATTTCCATCCTCTCTTGTTTACATGGCTCTTCGACGACAAAGTATCTATGAGTGGACCCCTTCCCAAATGCATACATGAAAAACATGATTTGTTGGTTACGTTTTATGAAACATTTATGAGTAAATTGGATTTACACTTTATGATATATTATGCTTTATCGACTTTACGTTATTTGTGGTATATATGATTGATGACTATATACCTACCTATGAACGTGGTTTTACGATATGACTTTTTAGCTACTGGGTTCCGATTGAGATATATATATAGGGAAATGTTATTGGCACTCCAAAAGTCTCATTCTACACTCCTCACAAGTATATTTTTCTTTCCAAATATAGAAAGTTTGGAGTGTAGAATGACATTTTTGGAGTGCCAATAACATACATATACATACATACATATATATATATATATATATATTAGAAATATTATGTTTATGTTTATGTACTTATTTAGTGGTTATTCATACGAACTGTCTACAAGTGAATGATACTGCCTACGGCGCGAATGATATCTATATATGGCTTTAGTAGGGTGATGTAAGGGCCTATGGGTGAATGATATCTATATATGGCTTCGGTTGGGTGATGTAGGGGCCTACGGGCGAATGAAGATTTGTATATTGGCTTTGGCCAAGAGATGTAGTGCCTACAGGCGGAAGATATTTATATTGGCCTATGGGTGGGAGATGTAGTACCTTCAGGCGAATGAAGATATATGAATGTGTGTGTGTCTATACATATATATATATATATATATATATATATGTATACCTTTGTGCTACTACTACTTAGCACACTCTATCTAATATATGTTTTATGAAGTTTTATGGCATGCTAGGGTTTTCAGAAAACCTATTACATACTACGCTATTAAGTTTTCATAAACTTTGGAGGATAGTACGTTGTTGAATAACTGTTTTAATATTAATTATATATAAACTTGGTCCACTTATGTTTTGTTTTGAGCCCCCTCAGGACTTAGAATCAAGGCATACAATCACAGCATCAGGGCACTCCCGCATCGACACCTTCAAGTCCTCTCGGTGTAGGACCCATCCCTTTGTTCTTTCAATTTTATAATATTTCCTTTGTAGTGTCTCAGATTAGTTGTATGCTTTGAACACGTTCCATAATTGCATAAGAATTGTATTTAAATCTATAAGTTTTATTTATATTTGTATTCTTCATTTTTCTCATGCATGTTAGTATGGCTTCGTCAGCTTCGGCTATGGGCCAGCATGTGCCTACCCTGATGTTTGGAGGATATCAAAGTCGGGCATGTCATAAATGCTATATGTACATTGCTCAAATGAACTTAGTTTATACAAAATTTTCCTTCAAGTGGTATCAAGAGCCTAGGTCTAGTAGTTCGTGAACCATTTTGGGTTATCGATATTCATGGGTTTGATTTTGCTTCCATATTAAAAATGTATTAATGTTGTTTGCCTACTTTGTTTGTAATTTGATTTGGAAAGCCATGTATCTCAATAGTAGTAGATATGGGTAGAAATGAGCATGTATTTTGTAACTAAAATTTTGGAAAATTTTAGTTGGGGATTTTCAGCTAAAATGGGAAGTGTGGATTTTTGGTCTCCTATTGTCTCGTTACTTGAGAATTAAGTTGAAATAAGGACCCCTAAGGTAGCTACATAGTTGATAGCTTTGTTAACCATGTTACAATGGTTTTAAAATGAGTTGTGTGAATGAAAATTTGCATGGAACTTTCATGGGTTTTCTTTGA
Organism: Pyrus communis; assembly: GCF_963583255.1. Lineage (NCBI taxonomy): Eukaryota > Viridiplantae > Streptophyta > Magnoliopsida > Rosales > Rosaceae > Pyrus > Pyrus communis. The sequence goes on along the minus strand of NC_084814.1, from coordinate 8,597,727 downwards.
ATGTACTTCATTGTTCTTCATGAGTTCAAGAAAGTGTTTGGATTTGATACACAAATGTTGTGGTCAACTTGATGGTATATGTTTATGTGCTTTGTGTTCACACTACCACCATATCCTCGCACTTTTGAACTTTGAAAATTTGCAATTTTTCAATTTTAAAGTATGAATTTTGAAATTTTTGAAAACTTTGAAATTTTGAAGTTTGAATCTTGAAATTTCATCAAAATTTTCACTCATGCTCACCCCTCCAAAACCAGCCACCCTTTAAAGAAAGGGTCTTTTGTCTTTTCGGTATTTCTTGCAATTACATAAAGTTGTGTACTTTTGTGTATTTGCGTTTTGGTCCAAAAGTTTATGTTTTCACATTTAGGTCCTCATTCGCTAAAGGGCAAATAGTTTAGTTCTTTTTTAATGAAATTTTACATGGTCCTGAATATTTTGGATCCTTGTTGTAATAACTTAAAAGTTTTGAACTTTTGATTATTTGCAGTTTTACCTCGAAAGTTTATGAATTTGCATTTAGGTCATCATTCACTAAAGGATGAAATTGTTTTGTTCTTTTCATGAGACTTAAAATATCCATGACCCTTATGGAACATGTTGTGAGTATGTGAGGATATGAACTCTTATGTATTTACATATGAATCTGAAAGTTTGTCTATTTGCTTTATGACCTAAACGTTGGTGAAAATTGCATTTTGACCTCGACTCTTTAAAATGACAGATTGTTTCTCCTTTGATGAGAATTTGATTCTCATACTTAGTTCCATTTAAGATTAAATCCATGAGTCCAAAAACCAATTAATTTGTTTCATTCTAGTCTAATTGATTAATGTGATTAGTTAATTAATGAAAGGGTGATTCTTAACCTAAGTCACGATAATTGAGCTATGTGATTAGCCATCTATAAAATATGTTTGAACCATGAGAATGTGTAGATTAGATTTTGGTCGTAATTTGATTTGAACAAATATGTTATAAAAGATCTTATACTCTTTATTTCTTTAAAGTACTCCTTTTATATTTTCTTATATGCATGCAAATTAGAGTAGTTGGGTCCAACTCCCAACAGGGAAACATGCCTTTATGTGATTAAACGCGTAACTAAAATTAATCACCCTCCTTAGATCGAGATCCAACACAAGGCTTGTATTGGATCAAATCGAAGGTTCATAATCATCCTAAGGCCTTAAGGCAACTATATCAGCCCATCAAAGTGCAAAACTATCGTTGGTAGTACCATATACTCTAGCTTCAAACACTGTTTTACATAAACATGGAAGTATCATATACTACTTAATCAATCACATGGACCAGTAGTTGTGGTAGAACCAAATAGTCTAAAATGAATGTTGGCATGTGATGACTCATGAAATCCTCGACCAAACCAATATTAAGTTAACAAAAATATGAGTGCTCTGAACACTCATTCATGGCCTTCCACCGTGGTAGGCTTCAATCATTTGTGACTCATACACCAACTTAACCCTATCATGGGGGAGTACACAATATGTACTTACACTCAGAGGAGTTTTATAGGCATACATGCTATTGTAAAGGGTAAGCAACGAGAATGGCCAACATCGTATCATTGTTAGGTTGTTCTTGAACTCCTACATGAACTTGCATGGTGGGAATGACTTAACTAAGTGTAATGACATCAATATCATATCATTATGAGGCAACATTATTGAGAGGCCAAATAAGATGGGTACTTACAAGACATGTAAATGAGCAAGTGTACTTTCTCATTATTATTAACTCTAGTCAATATCATATCCTTGTGAGGTGGACTTGGTAACAATGAGCCTCCCATACCCTACTAAGAGTTTCTTCCAAAACTCTCAAATTCCTTTTAAGGGATATGGAATTTTCCAAAGTATTGGCTGGTGCTATTTGAATTATAAACACAAATCAAATAGTTTAAAATTAATCAATTTATATTCTTTATGTATTATTTACCGATATATTTGAAACATGTTATCCAAAACTTGACAAAGGCTTTAGTTTCCATACTTGGTACTAGAATCTCATAGATTGTCTAAATGGATTGGATATGTACCTTACTAGTCTCATTCTCACCGTCTTCCTATTGATAATGTATCATTGGAAGAACATGTTAAAAATATCTAACATATAGAGGATAACACAACTACGTATACATGTGCTTATTCCTTTGATGAATGAATAAAGGAACTTAAGAAGTTAGCGCAAAGAGATAGACACTTTATGTGCCATGATGTTGCATGAAGAAATGAGAGTTGGAGTTGCCTTGAACAACTCTTGAATGTTTGTAATCTTGTTAGAAACAAGATAGTTGTTAAGGGACAATAGTCCATCAATATGGAGAATGATGATTTTGAATCATATGGACTAATGATGATTTTGAATCATTGAGTATTGAAGTGTTAAACCACTTCACTAGATAGAAACTAGGCTAGGACTTCACCTTTGTGTCCCTATTCAATGGTTCACTAAGTTTATTGGAAACTATGGAATGAAAATTACCACACGGCACCACGCTCTCCAAATTGGTTGATGTGTGTAACACAATTGAAATAAGTTTCAAGAGAGACAGTAATTTAGGGACCGTGACCATTGTAGTCATAGGAGAAGTCAAATGAAGAAGGCAAAATAACTCCGTGGGAACAAACTTTCTTTATGAAATGATGGACATTGGACAGAGTTTGTATGCATTGTCCTAAAAGTGTCAAGAACACACATTTTGGAGTTGTTGTCAATTGTTCTTCAAATAGTTCAAAACAGTTGGTTCTTCTACTTGCAAGTTTGATTTTGTACAAGCAACTATGTTTCCAATCATTGTCAAAGAGTGATTAGTAAGAAGTAGATGATTAATGAGTGAAGAGAAAAAATGCTTCACATTTGAAACGTGAACAAAGATAAAGATATATGTGAAAACATGTGACACTTACTTCCTCATATGAACTACGGAAGAAATTGGAAATACAAAGATTGTCTTTACATTTCAATTTGAATAAGGAACTAAATTCCATCACTGTAATTATAAGAGATTGATGGATTGTTTTGTTTGACAAAACATTGTTCTTTATTATGAATAATTAGATTATTACAATCTTATTGATTGTCTCTATATCATAGAGATGATGTGGTAATGTTAACTGCTTACGACATAATGATGCCTAAAACTCAAAAGGTTACAAAGGAGTGACTGACGCTACTAAGTTGTGGAACCACGAAAAAGATAAATTACAAGTTGGTCTTAGATGGATGCTTTGGATCCTTAGATTCGGATCCAATGCCTTCTTGTTAAAATTGTATAAGGGCGAAATGTTCGAATCTTTATTCTTTGGAAAGAAAAAGGAGTCTCAAAGTTGTTGAGGTTAATTCACTAGATGGTAGTGGAATATGTCCACTACATAACACTACTCATGTTGTATGACATGCACCCAAGATTACTCTCATTTGGACTATTGTTATTTCGAATAAACAAATGTTTGAATACTTTGCAAAAGTTTCAAGAATGTAAGTTGATGAGTAAGACATCTAAAATATTAATCTCCTTAGATTCAATCAAGGGAAAATGCACACTTTAGAAGATTTTCCTTGAAAGGTATCAAGGAAAGTTAGAGGTCTCCTACCTTGCGGACATTTGGAGAACCCATTCAAGCTTCCAAATCCTAGAATCCAAGGAGCAAAGTGCAAGGAATGAAAGCCCCCTCATGGGTGATTAGCCTTTGCTTATGCAAAGAGAAACTTCAAAGGTATAAAGAAATCTCAACTCTCTCTTGGAATTTGAGTTAAGTCTTGATTTACATCTAATAGACTTTGAATTTCATGGGTACAGTTTTGTTTTTGAGTGCATATGTTGTAACTTCTGCCATTTAATTGTTCAATGCTATATGTATGTTGCTCAAATGAACTTAGTTTATACAAACTTTTCCTTCAATATCATGCCGTCAAATCAATAATTCTTTTGGTTGATAGAAGCAATATTGAAAAAGGGCCATTGAAACACATAACCTCAAGAGTGTTTAGCGTTGCATGATCAATCTATTTCTCATGTGCATGTAAATTTAACGTAGCAATTTAATGCAAGGTGCTATTTAGAAGACTAAGACAAATTGTGGTTCCTAGGCTAATACTATGCAAGTAAAATATAAAATATGAGAATGAGAGATGATGGAATATCCAAGTATCCGTTGTCTAACTTTTTCAAATGAGTAAAGTGATTGACATATAGCTGAGTCTTACATCTACCCGCCTTTTATTAGGATTAGGAATTATCACAATGTATTAGATTCGTGTCTAAATACAACTGTAGTTTTCAAAGATTCGTGTCTAAATACAATTGTAGTTTTCAAAGAGGGGAGGAACGCAAATCTCCCATTCACATCCTTAATCCTAAAACCAAATGCCAACTAATTGGATTCTAAAGACAATATCACTTAGTCTCCTACAAATATATGCAGAGCATTTAACTCATAATTTTCATTCATCTTCTGATTTCACTTGTGAGAACATAAACAAGCACTTTTGGAACTCTAACAATAACATGGTATGGTCCAAGAAAAAGTGAGTATCATCAATGGAACAGGCTCAATCAATGTGCTGAGCAATTTACAAAAAGAATAACAGATGTCGAACGAAACATCCTATGATCCGAGGCATGAACAAGGATCCATTGCCTTCGAAAAATACACAACAAGATTTCACAATAGAAAAATATATGCCTAGTAATCAATACTCTAATTGTCAACATCCAAACATATCCTAATCCTTAAAGACCTTCCAACTCTCATGCAACTCTGACGAGAAGAAGTAGCTCAATCGCTAGTCACACCTTTGATGTACAATGTCTACCCGGACAAATATCTCCTTCCCATATATTGTAAATGACTGAGAATAGATGGTTGAAAATAAACAGGGGAAAAAAGAAATCTCTAAGGATTAAATATCTCCTTGCCGTAAATGACTGAGAATAGATGGTTGAAAATAAACAGGGGAAAAAAGAAATCTCTGAGGATTAACTAATTGTTGAGAGAAGTTGATGTGATAGAAACTCACACACAAATTAAACCCTATAAATTATGCAATTATAATACAAGTAAGTAGGGATCGTTCTATTCTGAGGATTAGAAGAGATGCTAATGAACACAAATTAAATTTATAAAACTGAAAACTAAGTTAAAGTAACAACAAAACAATGAGGGGGGATTTTGGACGAATTTAATTAAAACAAAAGTAAAATGCAGCAAGTAAATTAAGTTGTGAATGAAATATGGATGAAAGGATAGTGAAAGGATAGATAAAGGATTTTTCTCCACACATGAATCATATGCATACAAATGATTTCCAGTTTTTCTTCCTATAAACCATGAATGACAATGCCCCAAATTAACTGTGAACAGCACTAATTAACTCTCAGATTTTCCTAAGTTCATTGAATTGGACTTAGCGACACAACCAAACTATTCTTCTCAATTTCCTTAACTATGAAAAGCATGATAGAGATACATCTCAAAGGTCATTAAGTTCTGTGAAAATCATAAGCATTGACAAAGCATTCGTAACTGTGAAAAGCATGATACTCCTGCCAAGAATTTACTTAACTCAATCATGACTAGTGACTTTTACTACTTACAAATATAAGTTCATAAATTAGGTGAAATTCCTTTATATTCTAGCATTAAATCCCTACATGTAAACGAAGTGTGCACCCTTAATAACACAAACAAGAATAAGTTCTCTATAAAGCCGATAAGTAAATTGCATTCATGTTTTATGAAACAATAACTGGATGTAATCAATTTATATAAAACATATGATCATGGTTTCGAATTCACCTCTAGTTAAAAAGAAACTTAGTTACACATGTTCAACATAACTGAAAAGCAATCTAAAAAAAACATTGAAACTTAAAACAAAGATAGAAAGAACTCTGAAAATACCAGCAATTGCAATGGATGAATGGTAATCATGGCACACTCTTAAATCTCTACAGGAATTTCATATATATAGGGGAAAATGGCTGAATCCAAGGAGGATAGGGTTTTGGCGTTTTTGAGTTATTTTAAGACTGTAAAAATCAGGTAGAAAGTGTTGGAATGTGATTAGGATTCCTCCTTGCAGCTAGAGATAAGATAAGATAATGTTGGATAAGATAGTATAAGATAAGATAAGATAAGGTAATGTTCCTTTCCAATTAGGATTCCTCTTTCTTGTGTAATTCCTTACCTTCCAAGCCTCAACTTTAATTTCTTCAGATTTTAGCACATGTCTAACACCATTTAAACACCAAAAACGCTCAGCCCATATACTATCCACGGATGTTGTCCAATCCAAGTCCAAAACTGCTCCAAATTGCTCCATTTAGCTATTTATTGTCATCTTTACCAACTGGACCTACAATAATTCGAAAATAACATAAATTACCAAAATAAGTGGAAATTAACGAAGTAAATGCAAAGAAATAAAATAACAAAGTCTCATAAATATGCTCCTATCAGAATTCATCCAACTATTTCTCAGGACATCGTCATCTGTTTGGCAATTGACCAGAGCAGTACACAACTTCTACAATAATACCTCCTAAACTAGCGCAAACAAGATTTCTTCTGCAACGTACTTCTCATAAATTTCATTGTACGTTTTTATTCTTGTTCAGGAGTAAGCCCTATATGGTATATACTCCATTATTATACTCTTTCTACTTATTAGTTCTTATAACAAATACCATTCATAGTTAGTTACAAACAAGGGGTTTCATCTGACCAAATGGCTCGATAGAACATAAAACCAATCAAACCATAATCAAGGAATGGAAAGAAAATCCTAGGATGCAATGAAATCCTTCCTGCAAGAATGAAGAACCATGAAATTGTATTGAAAATGCTAGATGGACAGAAGAACAATACAGCATGAAGTAGTAGAGTACAAGCTATGGCAGATAGTACCCCACCACCATTGTTCTAAAGACTAGGATTGACAGTATACACGATTGAGCCCCTCTCTCTAAGGTCATACGACACATGCCACAATGGCATGATGCCCAACAAAAGAATCAAATCCATTATCATCCATGACATTGCGAAAGATCATCGAACAACACTATAATAAAAGTCCATGATCTCCAATTACAGCAGTTAATTAAGTTTAGTGCATAGCATAAAATGCAAGTATAAGATCAAGAACACACACAATAAGGACTCCGTATCCAATACTTCCAAAATCATGACCATAAACAATGGCCACATAGCTCACTTTGAATCAAATACTGGACGGAAGATTTGATGGTTAAGCATCTAATAAGAATAATTTCATAGCCCAACGTGCAAATGTGTTTTTAATTGAAATCATTTAAATATAAAAACTAAGTCCACCAATCAGCAAATTGCTTTGATCTATGAGTCAAGGGCTGTACAAAAAAAAAAACAAAACAAAACAAAAACAAAGAAAACAAAAAATGAACATCTAAAAAAACAAAAGAACCAACATGTGGAAAAAAAAATGAGATGCCTCCAATTTTTTTTTCTTAGTATGACTCAGCTATACCTTGCAATTGAAAGCCATGGACGAACAAATAAAACCATCAATGAATAAAATCCATCTTAAAACAGTACCACGAGCGTGATAGCGATGGTGCTAAGATGCAAAATGGACAATGTCAATGAATGCTAAGAACAATTACAATGACTTAAAAGCACAATATGAGGTAGGAAATTCACCAGGACTCTTCTCTGACGTAATGTGGTAATAGTCAAGATACCACCGCACAAACTTATTTAACCCTATCTCCAAATCGGTCCCTGGCTTGTAAGTTGTACCTGAGCTCCTTGTGTGCCAAGCTTACATTGGCATGTGTAAACTTCACATTGGCAACACCTTTCTGTTAGCCGTAACCTTCAAATACTTTTCCAAAATACTAACCAACACACTCACTGGTACTGGCGATGTATTCCCCAAATTCAATACCCTCAATTGCGCTGGACCCTTCTTCTTCCCACCACTTCCTGTACTTTTCTTTGTTATGTCTAATGCCTCCACATAACCCTTTACAACATCATTAATGTAGGTAAAATATTTGGCTACAGAGCCATGATCAGGTGCTTAAGAGATAGTATTCGGCTTCCCTTTCAAAATATCCTTAGTAAAGAAGAAGTAAGCCATGTCAGGCCTTTCCCAAGGTCCATGCACAGTGAAAAATTGCAACCCAGTAATTGAAAGCTCGTGAATATGGTTATAAGTGTGTGCAATCTCATCTCCAACATTTTTAGTAGCATCATACAAACTTGTCGGCTGGTCAGTCTTATCCTTCTCGGAAAAGGGCATCTTTAAATTGAGCCCATAAACCGAACTGGAAGAACCCCAAACAATCAATGGTTGCGGATTCATTGATTTGCAAACCTTTAGAATGTTTACCCACCCAACAATGTTGCTGTGAACATAAGACCCTAGATTCTGCATTGCGTATCAAACCCCACCTTAAGCAGCAAGGTGCATTACGTGGGTAAAAGCCACCAAGTCAAACAGCTTCTTGAGCAGCTTTGCATTATTGATATCCCCTTCTACGATGAACCCCCTTGCTTTCCAAAAGCCTCTGGCGATCGCACTTGAGTCGAGGGTTGTAATAGTGGTTGAAGTTATCTAGACCCAAAACCCCATTGCTGCGGCGCTTCAGAGCCATCGAAACGTGAGTTTTGATGAAGATTGCGGCACCGGTGATGAGGACGGTGATCCATGGGCGGAGCGCTTCTGGGCCAAGTGGGTGACCTGTTTTTCCTAATTGGGTCCCCTCCAGGAGTCATTAAGCATTGACGCGAAAGCAGAGAAGGCGACGACGATGAGAAGACGAAGTAGAAGAGAATGAAGACGAGAAAGAAGAAAGACTAGAGAGTGAGCTTGGAGATAGAGAAATGGAGCCTGAGGCAATGAATGTCTGGCTGAGATTTCTCGAGCTTGAACTTTCCAAGAGTGGAAGGGATGTTATCCAAATGTGAGATTGGCTTCAGATGTAACATTGCTGATAAGAGCATATTTATGCTACTTAGTTATGATGTTTCCTTGCATTTAGTTAGTTAACTACTACTTATTATAGTCTTTTAAGCTATTTTCATATGCTTTTAGGTCCTAATGGCAAAAGGAGCAAGAAAGTGCATTTTGGAGCCATTTGAGCAGTTTTGGGCATGGATTTGATAGCTTAACTATGGAGCAAAGTGAATGGACGAAATTGAAGTCAAGAGAGGCTAGGAAAGGCTACAAATCTAGAGAAAGAAGTTCAAATACAAAGAAGATAAGGAAAGAGCAAGAAATAAGAAACATTATCCAACCTTATCTTATCTTATCCTAACCAACCTTATCCTTTCCTAAATCTAACATTATCCTATCTTATCCTATCCAAATCAGGTTGTGCCTTAAATCTAGCTATTTAGAAGGGATTAATTATACATTTAAACACCTAATTCAGATTCTAGAAACCTAATCCCTTTGTATGTCGCATGTAGGCCATTCCTTGTAGGTTTAGGAGTTGTAATCCTTCCTCTATACCTATGCCGTGACCTCTTGTCCCTTTAGGTTTAGGAATCTGCCCTAAATACTCTTTCTAGAACACCCTATCTTCCTCCTACAAATATGCCGCACTTATCCTTCTAGAAGTCTCTAAAACCTTGTCGTGTATCCCCTATCCCATTCCCTTTTGGTTTCTGCAAAGACTTAACCCTTTTCCCATTGGATTGTGCAATCTTTTTCCTTCAGAAATTGTGCATAAATTAGCCTATAAAAACAACCCTATGCCGCACCATTCAATCCATCCATTCACCCATTCATTCATTCATACATTCAGCCATCAAACACCACAATTCACACCACATCACCCTAGTGCCGCAAGCAAGGAAGGAAGGAGAACAAGACTTGTGCAATCTGCCATCCAAGGAGGGTTCGAAATCTGCCATTGGAGTGTGGAGTGTTTCTAAGTGTATTCTGTCCTTAGTTTTAGTTCAATGTTTATGTTAATTTGGTTTTCAATTATGATGAACATGTGGAACTAATTTCTTTTTAGTTAGAGGTGAATTCGAAGCCATGATTATATGTTTTATATGAATTGATTATATCCAGTTATTGTTTCTTGAGTCTTGAATGTGATTTGCTTATCTAAGTTATCAAAACTTGTTTATGTATGTTGGTTGAGGGTGGACACTTAATTTGCATGCATGAATTTGATGCTAGAGTATAAGGGAGTTTCACGTAATAGTTATTCACTTATATTCACAAGTAGTGGAGGTTGCTAGTTACAATCGTGTTAAGTAAATCCTTGGTATGAGTCTCATGCGTTTCATAGTGATGAATGCCTTGTCAATACTTATGATTTTTAGAGAACTTAATGACTTTTGATATGTATCTCTATCATGCGTTTCATATACGGAACTTGAGAATAATTTGGTTGCAATGCGTATTCCATCGAATTCAATGAAATAAGGAAAATTTGATGGTTGCTTGTGCGATGCAATTAACTTGGAGCGTTGTCATTCATAGTCTAAAGGAATAGTAACTGGAAATTGGTTTATATGCATATGTCATGTGTGGAGAAGGACCCTCTAACTAGCCTTTCACCCATTTAATTCACCTAAACTCGTTTTTGCAAAGTGTTTTATACAAAGTTTCTATTTTAAGTTTTAAATTCGTCAAAAACAATCCCCCTTTCATTTAGTCTTGTTATTTGAGTCAAAATCTGTTTTCTTTTAGTCTTTTGAGTCAAGTTAAGTTTTATTTTCGTCAAAATCACTTGTTAGGTCTAGAATTGAGTCTTTTTTTTTATTATTTGTTGCTATTTTGAGTGTTTTAAGTTAGTTTTGAGTCTATAGAGTTTAGTTTAGTGTTTTTGAGTCTTATTTGTGTTGATTAGCATCCCTAGTTAATTCCCGGTCTAGAACGATCCCTACTTGCATATATACTGCAATTGTCACAAATAGGGTTTAATTTGTGTGTCAAGTTAATTTTCACATCAATTGCCCAATTCTCCAAAAACCCTAATTTCCACTCTTTTGCTTTTCAGGAGGGAAAATTAGGGTTAAGGTTTGTGGGTGGGGGATTGGATTGTGGGAAAGGAATGGGAGACATGTAGGGGAGATTGTTGCGATGGTTTTGTTTTTGTTTGTTAGTTTGGTTGGTGAGAAAATCAAAGGTTTTGGGAAAAAAAAATTGGGGATTTTGGGGGTGGAGGGGTTTTAATATAGGGAGTTTTAACGAAAAGCCTACGGTACTATTCACTTTAATGAAAAACCACATTTTTACACTAAAAAGTCAATCCTGTACTATTCACTTTACCCTTTATTTTGTCCTTATCATTAAAACTCAAAGTTTTCAAGCTATTTTCATTAGTTTTCCTTTTAATATAACAAGGGTTGGTGGTTGGGGTTGCGGTGGTGGAGGGAAAATTTGAAAAGAGATTTTGCCAAATAAAGAAGAAGAGGGGGAGAAGGGCATGCCGGGTGTTTTGTGGATGGGATATGCTATCCACACACCCCATTTTACTTCTCACACACCCTTGATAATTTTTGTCCATTTATCTTCTTCAATTCATCCGATCCGATGGCCGAAAATTAAAAAGATGTGTGAGAAGTAAAATGGGGTGTGTGGAGATTATACCCCTTGTGGATTGGTTTAGTGTTTTACTTTTTGAGCTTCTAAGCCCTGATTTAGACCTTTATAGCCGCCATCATCTTGGGTGGTGGTTTAGTGGCAATGGGCGGCAAAGTTGCTTTGTTACCTATTCCATTAGGAACCACAGATTATTTGGTGCATCACATTCATGCATTTACAATTCATGTGACGATATTAATACTCCTAAAAGGTGTTCTATTTTTTCTTATCACAAGACTTGTGTGTGATATATATGATACGAGTACAAATGATTTGAGCAAGCAATCCATTAAATTTAAATAAGTAACAATACATATCATTACTTGTACTGTAGTGAAACTTTAGATAAAATGTCTTTTTCATTTTTATTTTTTAGTTTTATTTTTATTTTTTGTTTGGTCAGTTTGGTGGGTTTTGGAATTTCATATATTGTCGTAAAAATTGGAGAAATATATGCCTACATGCTTTAGCTAATAGTGAGGAAGGCTTGAGAATAGTTGTCTTGTTGTTGATATGTTAGGTTTTTCAAAAGACAATCATTTCATATTTTGTAAACCTTCACCGATGTGGCTCTATATAAATAGCACTCCGTATGTAATCACAATACATAGCAAAGAAAAGAAGTGAAAGCAATAATATCAGTATCCCTCCATTCCTCTTTTTACCTGCAATCCTTTTGTGTTATAGTTACGAAACTAAACAGTATGATATTTTGCACCTACTTCGCTCATGTCCCTAGCAAAAGTTATCTCTCTAACTTTTAATATATATATATATATATATATATACACACACAGATCATTTAACAAGAGGGATCCCTATTTTTCAAAAAAAATGGGGATACCCTCTTGACTATTATATTGGATTTAATGAAATTGCGTGATTGAGATTGTGTGGCTTGTGATTTAATCTCAATCACACAATTTCATTAAAGCCAATCTAACGATCAAGAGGATGTCCTCATTCTTTTGAAAAATGGGGATCCCTCTTGTTAAAGAATCCGTATATATTGTTTATAGGGTACATTTATACTATTGTTTTTCACACCAGTGATATATGAATAGAATTGTGTAATTTTCGGTTGTTTTTCATACTAGAGTCATTGCCACAACAATATGGTAAGTCTCCAATCCCAATTTCAGATTCCGTTTCTACTAATAAGTTACTTCCTTCAGTGATGCAGCCACCTTCCCTTGAGCTTAAACCATTACCAAACCACTTGAAGTATGTTTTCTTGGGAGAAGAAGAAACTTTGCCCATCATTGTGGCTTCCTCACTCACGGCACAAGAAGAAGACAAGTTGGTGAGGGTGCTAAAGGAGTACAAAATAGCAATTGGATGGACCTTGGCCGATATCAAGGAAATAAGCCCTACTGCATGCATGCACCGTATACTCTTGGAGGAATGGGCTAAACCATCTCGAGAAGGTCAACGCCGACTCAACCCTCCAATGATGGAAGTTGTGAAAAAAGAGATTATCAAGCTACTTGATTATGGAGTGATCTATCCAATCTTTGATAGTTGTTGGGTTTCGCTGGTCTAAGTTGTGCCAAAGAAATCCGGAGTCACTGTGGTGAGGAACGAAGAGAATGAGCTTGTGCCCACATGTATCCAAACAGGTTGGAGAGTTTGTATCAATTATAGGAAGCTCAACGCCACCACAAGGAAAGATCACTTCCCTTTGCCATTCATTAATCAAATGCTTGAAAGGTTAGCCGGTCATTCTTTTTATTGTTTTCTTGATGGTTATTCGGGATATAATCAAATTGTTATAGATCTAGATGATCAAGAAAAGACCACTTTTACTTGTCCATTTGGTACTTTTGCTTATCGTCGAATGCCATTTGGTTTGTACAATGCACCAACCACATTTCAAAGATGCATGGTAAGTATATTTTCTGATTATATTGAGAAGATCATTGAGGTATTCATGGATGATTTTAGTGTTTTTGGTGATTCATTTGATGATTGTTTACATAATCTCACTTTAATCTTGAAATGATGCGTTGAAACTAACCTTGTTTTAAATTGGGAAAAATGTCATTTTATGGTAAAACAAGGTATAGTTTTGGGTCACATATTCTCTGAAAAAGGAATTGAGGTTGATAAGTCAAAAATAGATCTTGTACGCCACTTACCCTCTCCCACTTCGGTGAGAGAGGTTCGTTCTTTTCTTGGACATGCAGGATTTTATAGGCGATTTATCAAGGACTTTTCAAAGATTGCACAACCCCTTTGCCGTCTCCTTCAAAAGGAAGTGTCCTTCGAGTTCAATGAGGAGTGTTAGATGGCATTCAAACACCTCAAAGGATTGCTTACCTCGGCACCAATCATAGTTCCACCAGATTGGAGCATACCTTTTGAGCTAATGTGTGATGCATTAGATTATGCAATAGGGGCTGTTTTAGGCCAAAGGAAGAACAAGCAGCCACATGTCATTTATTATGCATCCCGGACCTTGAATGATGCTCAATTGAACTACTCTACCACTGAAAAAGAACTTCTTGTTGTGTTTGCTTTAGATAAGTTTTGTTCATATTTACTTGGCACTAAAGTTGTTGTTTATTCTGACCATGCAGCTTTGAAGTATTTATTCACCAAGAAGGAGGCTAAACCAAGGCTAATTTGCTGGATGCTTCTCCTCCAAGAGTTCAATATTGAAATTAGAGACAAGAAAGGAAGTGAAAACGTGGTTGCTGACCACTTGAGTCGTTTGGTGCACAATGAGGAGTTCTTACCCATCCAAGAGATGTTCCCAGATGAGCAATTGTTGTCCATTGAGGTAAGTGAGCCATGGTATGCTGATTTGGTGAATTATTTGGTGTCTAAACAAGTTCCAAACACCCTAAACAAACACCAACGTGATAAACTCAAGAAGGATGCACGGTTTTACGTGTGGGATGACCCATATTTGTGGAAATATTGCTCTGATCAGATTCTTCGTAGGTGTATGCATGATTGTGAGTTTAATTCAATTTTAAGTTTTTTTCACACTTATGCATGTGGAGGTCATTTTGGCACACAACGCACAGCCCTTAAGGTGTTAGAATGTGGATTTTATTGGCCTACAATCTTTAAGGATGCTAGAACTTTTTGTATAACTTGTGATCGTTGTCAAAGAATGGGCAATATAGGTGCAAGGGATCAAATGCCACAGACTGCTATGTTCAATGTTGAAATTTTTGATGTTTGGGGCATTGATTTCATAGGTCATTTTCCTTCTTCATATGGTTTCACTTATATTTTGCTTGTGGTTGATTATGTCTCGAAATGGATGGAAGCAAAAGCCACCCGTACTAATGATTCTAGAGTGGTTGCAGATTTCATCAAAACTAACATCTTCTCTAGATTTGGGATGCCTAGAGTGCTCATAAGTGATGGAGGGTCTCATTTTTGTAATCTCACCATTGAGGCGCTGCTCAAGAAATATAATGTCACACATAAGGTTTCAACACCTTATCACCTTCAAACAAATGACCAAGCCGAGGTTTCAAATAGAGAAATCAAGCAGATTTTGGAAAAGACCGTTGGGCCAACAAGAAAGGATTGGAGCTTGCGTTTAGAGGATACATTGTGGGCATATTGTACAGCCTACAAAACACCCATTGGCATGTCCCCATTTCGGGCTTATCTATGGCAAACCATGTCATCTTCACGTGGAATTAGAACACAAGGCGCATTGGGTTGTCAAAACATTCAACATGGACATAGATGTGGCTGGAATTCATAGGAAGCTTCAATTGAATGAACTTGAAGAGATGATTCGTAGCAAGACATTCTCAATGGGGCAGAAAGTGTTACTTTTCAACTCTCGCCTTCGTTTGTTTCCTAGTAAGTTATGTTCTAAGTGGATTGGTCCTTTTGTTATTATTAATGTTTTTCCTTATGGTGCAGTCAAAATCCAAAGCTTAAGGAATAGCCAAGAATTCAAGGTCAATGGGCATCGTTTGAAGCCATATTATGAGAATGTTGAAGGGCAGATTGTGGAGGATGTACCCCTTCATGCCGTGAGCCCTAATAGAGTTTAAGAAGAGGTATCATCCGGCTGGAACACGTTAAAGCAAGCGCTTCTTGGGAGGCAACCCCTGCATTCAAATAAAGAAGACTTAGGCAATCCAACAATCCACAACCAGATTTGCATTCCTAAACCTTTCTCTTTATTGCTTTTACTTTGCCATGTTAGTTGTGTTTGTTAGTTGTGTTGTTTGCTTGTTTGTGTGTGAGTCTTTGTTTGAAACATTGAGGACAATGTTTGATTTAAGTTTTTTTTTTTTTGGGGGGGGGGGGGGGGGGGGGGAGGGGGGGTTGTAAACAAGTTGTTTTTACATGATTTTCGTGGGATTTATTCACCTATCACTTCTAATGTTGTTACTCACTGTTTTTAAGTGTTTTTAGTGTGTTTTGATGTGTCTTTATGTCTCTTATTCCAAAAATACGAAATTTTGAAAAACAGTTTTGAAAAACCCAAAAAGAGTGTTTTAGAGTTGTTTTTGAGTGTTTGTTTGTGTCTTAGGGTACCTTCCAACACAATGGTGAGGATTTGGTTTTTAAATGCATGACTATTAAAGAAAGTTACAAACATGGATGGAAGTTTGATTTGCTCTTTGTTTATGCTTAGTTATAGTTGTTGTTTACGAATTTACATGTAATCACAAAGAAAAAAAAATCAGTTTTTGTAACATGCTTGAAGGAAGGAACTCAAACTAACGCTACAACCCTGAGAGATTTGAGCCTAAACTTTGTTTGGAGAGTTAAAAATCTGTGGATTATTGTTTTCTAAAGTTGTTGCATGATCTCATTGTTTCTTTGCTTGGTTGTTACTTAGAATGCGTTTTCATCATTATAGTTCCAAATACTAGAACTCATGCCAATTTCATTCAAAGCATGATATTGATTGCATAACACACAATAAGATGAAGTTGTTTAGTTAAACCATAGCCAAAAAGCCTTATCCCTTTGCATATGTATTGTAGGTTTAACCCTTTTGAGCCTTAATTAGCTTATTTTCTTTGTTAACCACATTATCTTCACCTAGCCTAGATTAGGACTATCCATACCCTTGTTCTTAAAGGATAGTGAAACATGACTTAAAAGGAATTCCTTTTGATCAACATATTGCAGAAAACAAGTGTGGGGGAGTGTAAAAGGGCACGGCAAAGTAAAAAGAAAAATAGAAGAAGAAAGGTCGTGAAAAGAAAGAAAAAGAATTGAGAAATAAGTGAGAATAAACTCACAAGTATTGGCTATTGAAGAAAGGGTCCAAAAGTTTGAATTTGACCCTAAGTTTTGTGTGAATCTTCCCTTTGTGTTTAAAAGTTGATTTCTGCATCAAAAATGAATTCTAGGTGTCAATTTCATTACTTTGCTTCCTATTGCCTTAAGAACCTTTGTTTATCCTTTACCTTTCTTTGTTAGCTAATACCTTAGCCTCATTACACCCTTAGAGTTCTATCTTGATGTTATGTGTTCAATATGTGGAGTTTGAAATTGGTATGAGCATATGGAATCCCTGGTTCTTGTTTTAAGTAGTAGCATTCCATTCATGAGATCATATACATGTCATTGTAATAATTCCAGAAAATGCTTTCTTTTAACATATGTGAGTGCTAGTCTACATGTTTACATCAATCTTTTCACATATACCTAGTGTAGGGAGTGTAGTCAGAAAATCTGTATGAAAATAGAGAGTATATCTAGTAAGGAATTGAGGGAATTCTCTAAGGCATGTTACTACATTCAAAATGTTGCTTTAATTGATTAAATGTGAGCTAGTAAGTGGTAACTATGGTCAAGTGTTTGCTCTAGAGTAGAGATGGTTAAAATCTATGGGAGTAGTGTTCTTTAATATGTCATGTTAATTGGAAGTCCCTGAGGTAAATGTTGGAAGGTTTAGATTGTGTTTTGTTTGTTTTGTTTTGCTCGAGGACTAGCAAAAGCGAAGTGTGGGGAAATTTGATAGGAGCATATTTAGGCAACTTAGTTAGCTTGTTTTCTTACATTTATGTTGTTAGTTCATAGTTATTTTAGTATTTTGAGCTATTTTCGTGTGTTTGTAGGTCCAAATGGCTAAAGTGGCAAGAAAGTGCAATTTGGAGCATTTTGGAGCAGTTTTGGGGTTGGAATGACTAGCACATGCTTGGAGCAAGGTGGATGGATGGAATTGAAGACCAAAGGAGGCTAGGAATCTACTAAAGAGATGAAAGAAATTAATTCAAGATTTGGAAGTAAAGAAATCAGCCACAAAGAAGGAAACATGAGTCAAACTTCCTTATTTTGACTTTGCTTCCCTAATCTTTTCCTACATAAGTTCCAGCTACCAAAGAAGGTCCCTAATTAATTTAGGACACTTAAATATAAGTTCTAGAAGCCTTAATCACAAAAAAAGAAGGATGCCGCACCACCTTACCCTTTCTCCCTTCCTTGCCATGCAAGGGAAACACCATTCCCTTTCCTATTTGCCTTGCCGCAAGTTTCTTATCCTTTTTCTCTTGGGATTCTGACTTTAATTCTCCTTTTTCTTGTGGATTTAGGGTCCAATTCTTTCCTAAAACAATTAATTAAAGCTAGGATCCTTTCCCTAAAATATATACCCTTTGCCGCACCCATACACACATTCATTCATTCATATACACAATTCAGCCATCATTCATACTTACTCACCACCCATAGCCGCAACCTTCCATTCAACCATAATCCATACACAATTCCGCACCTCTTCATCCATCATATATCCTTGCCATTCATCAATCCTTCACCATAACACACCAAAACCCAATTTCACACCCTTACAACCTTGTGCCGCAGCCTAGTAAGGAAGAAGGAAATGAGAGGCAGCCTTGGACATTTTTGGCTATTCAAGTTGGATTGTTGGAACGTTTTTAGGTGTAATCTATCTTTTGTTTTCAATGTTTAATTTAAATTCTCTTTGTTTTGTTGTGAACATGAGAGGCTAAACTTGTTTTAGCTAGATGAGACTTTGAAACCACGATTATATTTGCGATATGAATTGATTAATTCCAGTTGTGATTTCATAAATTGTGAATTCAATTTACTTAATTGTTTGATTGAGAACTTATTCTTGTATGTTAATTAAGGAGGTCTACTCAGTTTGCATGCTTGAATTTGATGCTAAAATATAAGGGAGTTTCACATAATCGTTGCAAATTTATATTCACAAGTAGTAAAGGTTGCTTGTCACAATCATGTTAAGTTGAATTCCTGGCATGAGTATCATGATGTTATAGTTACGAATGCCTTGTCAATGCTTATGATTTTCACAAAGCTTAATGATCTTTGCTTGTGTCTCTACTATGCAGTTCATGTAGGGAACTTGGGAAGAATAATTTGGTTGCCGATGCGTTGTCCATCCAATTCAATGACTTAAGGAAAATATGAGGGTTAATTAGTGGTGTCACGGTTAATCTGGGGTGTAGAGGTTCATGGTTTATTGTAAAAGCAATTGGAAATCAATTTGTATGCAAGTGTGTCATGTGTGGAGAAAGACCCTCTAGCTAGCTTATCACCCATCCATTCACCCAATTTTGTGTCAAACTTTGTTTAAGTCTTTAAGTTACTTGTTTTTACTTTAAATTCATCAAAAACCCAGCCCCATTTACTTTGTTGTGTCAAATTAGTTAGAATCTGTCCTATTGTGTGTTTTTAAGTGTTTTGAGTCAAAACCAATTCAATTTTCGTCCAAAGTAAGTCTTAGAGTTTGTTTTGAATCTATTTGATTGTTTTGTGCTGTTTTGAGTCTTTTTAGTTTGTTTTGAGTCATATAAGTCTAGTTAAGAGTCTTTGAGTTTATTTAAGTGTTTTTAAGCCTAGTTTTGTATCTTTGACTCAGTTTTTAGTAGATTAGCAATCCCTCCTAATCCCTGACCTAGAACGATCCCTACTTACATCTTTACTACAATTGTCAACAAGAGGGTTTAATTTGAATGCTATCTTTTATCACATCAAATTTTTGGCACCGTTGCCGGTTGCTAATCCCCCATTGTTTCTTTTTGTTTCTTTTTCGTGTGTTTTGTTTTAGTTACTGACCTTGTTTTCTTTTCTTGTTTTTAGGTACTAGTTTATGACTCGAAGCTCTCAACCTGTTCGTGCAAATATCTTGGACTTTGATGACGATTTTGAGCGGACTTTGAGAAGGAAGAGGAAGGAGCCAGAACTTAATCCACCTAGTTCTAGCTTATAAACTTGTATCAACGTTCGTTTCAAGATCAAGTCAGCTAGACCCTTGAAGCAACGAAATCAAGCATCAAACACTACCCTTGGCCACACCCTTGAGGTGAAGACCATCCACGTGTTATTTTCAAGCTCAAAACTTGAAGCAATCGTTCAATTGTTCGTTCGAGATTAAGTCATCACGACCCTTGGATCAACAATCACGCATCTACAACAAATTTGAAGGCTGAGTCAGAGGAAAATTGTAAACAAAGATTGTAACCTACAAATGCAAATCAATACAAATCTACTTTGTACACGTGTTCTTATTTCATTCGCTATAGAATTTTCGTGTTTACAACTTCATCAGGAGACCCTTATGGTCTGGTTCACATTCCTTCTTCCTTGAAACCGTTCCAATTATGACAGTCAAATGGTAAAAGTTCGTTAATAATAAGTAGAGATAAATAAGTCCCCTACAGAGGGACACGCATAACCTTAACTTTTTGAGATTTGATTGATATGTAATTTTTGACTGATAACATAACCAATTTATAATAAATATGAATTATCAATGTTTAGTTTTAATGATTTCAGCCCTTGAAAATTCATAAAGTTGTGATAGCCAAGAAAGTTACATTACGTCACCGTGCAGTATATGAACAAGTGCATGGGTGATTAGTATGCACAACAATCGACTTTTGCACATTCTGATTCTCTAATATTTATCATCTTTTTGTTTGGAATCTTCCTCGTGTCATCAGCACTTATCCTGTACCCAGCCATGCCCTCTATTTCAACCCAGCTGTCAACTAGTTTGTCATTATTTACGATCTCTCTCTCACTCTCACTCAAACTCTAAAACACAGAATCCATGGAAGGTCGGAGATTCCTGTGTTTTTTCTCCCTTTCCCTCTGCATAGGCCTAGTCCTTCTCTTCACTTGGTCCCACCTCCCTTACGCGCCCTTTGTACGTCTTCGACCTCCTCAATTGCACAACAAACTCCGCCTGGTGCTCCTCCAAAAACCGCATCTAATCCAAACCTTCTATCCCAACACGCCGCCTCAAAGACTATAGCTCCGACACCCCCACTAGCCTTTCGACCCCCTCACCATCCAAGAACTCAACGCCATCCGCACCATCCTCAACTCCCACGCGCTCTTCACCTGCACCTCCTCTTATGCGCTCCACTCTATGGATCTCCAAGAGCCCGACAAGTCCCTTGTCCTCGGATGGAAGCACGGCGACCCTTTCTTCCCCAGAAAGGCCTCTATCGTCGCACGTGTCGACAGTAAGTCGTTTGTGCTAACCGTCGACCTAACCACGTTCGAGGTGACCATTCACGAGATTGGCTCCCACTACGGTTACCCGATGATGACGCTGAAGGAGCTGATCGCTGCCACGTTCAGCCCGTTCAAGAACGCTGATTTCAACCATAGGATCGTCAAGCGCAGGGTCGATTTGGCAGACCTGGGGTGTCTCCCGCTTTCCACGGGGTGGTACGGCGCGGCCGACGAGAACATGAGGTTAATTAAGGTGCAGTGCTACTCCACCAAGGATACTGTGAACTTCTACATGCGTCCAATCGAAGGGTTAATTGTTCTCGTTGACTTGGACACCAAACAAGTGGTGGAGATTTTGGATAAGGGCAGGAGCATCCCCATACCAAAGGCCACCAATACAGATTATAGGTACTCAGCCCAAAGGCCCAATGAAGTGAAAAAGCTGATCAAGCCCATATCTATAGAACAGCCGTATGGGCTGAGTTTTACGGTAGAAAATGATCATTTTGTCAAATGGGCAAATTGGGAATTTCACTTGAAGCCTGACGCCAGGGCGGGCATCATCGTATCTCGGGCCAAAGTCTGGGACCCGGACACCAGGGAGTTGAGGGATGTGATGTACAAAGGGTTTACGTCAGAGCTGTTTGTGCTTTACATGGACCCCACCGATGAGTGGTACTTTAAGACCTAATACGGGTTCGGGTTACAGGCAATGCCTCTGGAGCCGCTTAACGATTGTCCGCATAACGCCTACTATATGGATGGTGTGTTTGCGGTAGCTGATGGAAAACCATACGTCCAATCAAACATGGTTTGCATATTCGAGAGCTATATGAGCGATATCGGGTGGCGGCACACAGAGTGTCCGATAATGGGCATGGAGGTAAAGAACTTAATGTTACATGTATCGTATTTATTAGTTTTATGTTACATTATTAATATTTTGAATAGAAGTAAGACTCATCTATACATGCACTTTCATTTCTATTAAACAAAATATTTAGTATATTATGATGTTTTTAGCAAGTGTATCAGTTTTATGCAAGTAAATAGCATTGGCGATGATAATATATAATTAGTACAAAAATAATGCGTTGTGACAGGTTAGGGAAGTGAGGCCAAAGGTGACATTGGTAGTTAGAATGGCAGCATCAGTTGCTAACTATGATTATATCGTCGACTGGGTAAGGTTAGTGGTGATTACTTCTCCTATAATTACAATCATTTTTGCATTTTATGTTTCCTTTTGAGTTTGATTAAAATCCTGATATATATATATATATATATATATATTTTCTCTTAGAGTGTAATTAGGATTAATAGTGCATGGCGTATCATCTGATTGATTGTGGTTGTTTCTACTTTATGAGTCTCACAAGTATGAATATCTCTGATTGTGGTCGTTTATTTATGAGTCTTACAAGCTTGAATAACTAGAATTGGCAGATGGACTAATCCTGTCATTTATTGTATTTTTATGGAAATTCACCATAATATTTTGTATTTTAAGATTGTTAATACTACATATAATACGTGTCTGCAACAAACATATAGGTTGGACTTAGTGGCATTTTGATGGTGAAAGGCACCTCCTATGAGAACATGAACCAAGTCTCATCTCGCCAAGAGAATCTCTATGGCACCCTCTTGTCGGAGAACGTTATTGGCGTTATTCACGATCATTACGTCACAATTCATCTTGATATGGACGTGGACGGCTCAGATGATGCAAACTCAGTTGTTCAAGATTTCAGCCAATGCAAACTCAGTTGTGTTGGAGGAAGTGTCAGTCCCCCCCCCCTCCACCACCATATCCTGTCCACAAAAAGTTGTGTTACTGTACTAAATTGGCTCTCAGGAAACAAGGGAAAACAAATGCTCGTGTGGAAAGTAACTTCCATACATGTAGGGCTAAAAACTTGAAACTGGAAACCTAAAATCTAAGCGATTAGCTACCAATGTTAGGCTAAAAACTTAACGTAGACTGTAAAGCAATCAACCATGTCAATAGGTGAGATTAAATTTGAGATTTAGGTTGTCTTAATGCATAATATTTCGAGGGAAGACATAACCACATGCACACAGAAACATTGAATGAAAACTTACGAATTTGGTGGTTAAACTATTGGACAGTCTTGCCACTTAGTACTACAGTCTAGTGGTATTCATCTTCACTTGTAAGTGACAGGTCTTAAGTTCGATTCTCGCCAAAAGCGAATTTGAACCACATTATTGCTAGCCTATTGTGAGACTAAGCGCACTCATTTCCCTTTTAATATAGATAATATAGTTTGTTAAAAAAAACAAAAAAAAAAAAACTATTGGAAGGTCTTAAAATTCCCTTTTTCTTTTTGAACTCGGGTATACGGAACTCGAATTTATCCACAAACTTGTCATGTACAAACCTTTTTGAAAAGAAGAAATCATGATGTAGGACAAAATGAACGGATGAGATGAAAGATGAGTTTAGAAGGGACAGCGACATTGTAAATCCAAACATGAAAATAGTGCAGACAACAAAACCATGGAGACTCTCATGGACCACATGCACTTAATTGGGTAGCCACAAACGTCCATTTAGAAAAGAATGATAGTGTTGGGTAGGCATAAACTTCCAATTAGAAAATGATTACCGAATTGGTTTTCTCTTTGTTTGCATATTTGTTTCATAGCTAAAAACCAAAAACTAAAAGTTATATTTTTTGAATTTTCAAACTTTACCTTTCAATTTTTAATTAAGTATTGTTGGTGCATTTTTTGTCTTTTTTTTTTTTTTTCAACAAATGATAGTATCTACAGTGAAGGGGTGGGGGAGTAAGCTAATATTTACAATGTGCTAATGTAGTTCAATTTCGCTTTTGGCGAGAATTAAACTTAAAACTTCTCACTTACAAATAAGAAGGAATATCACTAGACCGTAGTACTAAATAGCTTGTTGGTGCATTTTTAATAGGGTTTTTATCATAAATGGTGCCTGAAATTGATCCATCTCATCAACATGGTCCTTGAAATTGAAAATCAATCAATATTGTCCCTGAATATAGGTGTTGCAAATCAATATAGTCCTTCTGTTAGAATTCTGTCAAATAATCTGTTAGTGTGTTGATGTGGCACACATATGAATTCATATATCCAATTAAAATGAACCATGTGGATTAGAATTGGCATTCATGTCGTGTTTCTCATGTTCGTCTCGTTTTCATGTCATACTCGATAGCTTAACGGGTCGTGTCGTGTTGTGTAATACCCGTTAAAGTAAACGGGTAATATGACCCGACCCAAAATCAACCCGTTAATATTATTAGGTAATATGACCAGACCTATTACTCGTTAAGAAAAATATCTTTTAAATCAATAAAAATTAAAATTAAAAACATAATTTGACCCAAAAAAATGTAAAACATAATACTAAATTAGTATATACATACTAAATTTCAGAGTTGACCCCTTCATGAAAGTTGTAAAACTTTTCATTATGAGTGATCACATTTTTCACACTTCTACAATAATTATTATTAATTTTATTAATTTTGCACTCAAATAAAAAATAATGTTCATGAGATTTGGAGGGTTTTAAAAATCTAAACGACTATGTAACCATCGTCTAAGCGTTGAGGATGCAATTATGAACGTTTATTATGCTTTCACATCTTTAAAACTGATACATTAATGATTATGAATTTTGTTTATTTTGAACTCCCTTAAAAATACTATTCATGAGAATTTGTATGGTTTTAAAAATTCAAACGATCATATACCCATCCTTAAAGGGTAGAGGATGCAACTACGACTATGAGCGTTTGCATATTTTTTCATATTTTTCGCACATGTTAATTAATTATTATAATTTTTTTAATGTAGTGGGTATTTTTAAATTACTTGATATTTTATTTTTAATGTGTTTTATGATTTTTAATCTCAATCTTTGCCTATATTATACTATAAAAATAAATAAATAAAACTTAAATTTTAAATTTTATATAGAATAATAATTAATAAACAATATATACATATTCATTATATCTATTGTATTTTATAGTAAGTTTTTTTTAGTAGTTTAAAAAATTAAAATCATCAAAATAACTTTTTTCTTATCATGTCGAAATGGGTTACCCGCGTGTTACTTCCGTGTAAATCTGTTAAAGTCCCATTATTAATGGGTTATTATTGTGTGACCCGATAATGACCCGAATAGTTATAGTGTTGACCCGAAACTCGTTATTTTTGTGTCGTTTACGTGTCGTGTTAACGGATCGTATAAAAAATTATCAGTTCTAATGTGGATTATGTTTTATTTTTTAAATAAAAATGAGTTTTTTTTTTTTTCCAAAGCTTTGAAAAAAAAAAAAAAAAAAAAAGGAACAGCAAGCCACAGCCACCCCAACTACTTAAAGCTGCCGTTCCCATCCCTCCCCAACCCACTCAAAGCTGCCAAAGTCCCCCACAACGTGATGGCTTCTCTCTCCCTCTTTCACGCCTACCCCTTTCTTTCTTTCTCCCCCCTCTCCGATCGAACCTCCCATCTGCGCACACCCATCTTTCTCCCCCCACTCGCAATTTCCAGTTTTGATTTTCAAGATTTTTTTTTTTTTTTTTTGTTTAGACATCGCCAGTAATCCCATAGCTATAGAGATACCACAATTTTCTGTAATCTTCGTTATCTATGCATAATCTGGTCTGATAAGTCACAAAGACCAAAATCAATAAGATTCATAACAAAATGAGATTAAAATTTTAATCACATGCTGACATCACCCCTCTTGTTCCATTGACCATGGTCAAAACCGGGAGAAGATGAGACCAAGTCTGAGGGAGAATCGGTTCTTCGATTACGATCCAAAAGATCAAAAACAGTGGAAGGAACTAGAGAGTCGAGAGATCCTAAAAGCAAGAACGACTAAACTTTTGTTTATTTCTTTCTATTTACTCAGGTTTATTGTTTTCAGAATTTTGATCATTCTTAAAAATAATAGCTTGATATAATCCACATGTTGCTATTTAATAGGGTACATGGGTCTATAAATGTGTCACATCAACACACTAACAGATTATTTGACATAATACTAACGGAATAACTACATTGATTTGTAGCACCCATATTTAAGGACGACATGGATCGATTTTCAATTTCAAAGATCATCTTGATGTTGATGGGATGGGCCAATTCTAATGGCCATTTGTTATAAAAATCCTTTTTAATATTAAATAAATAAATTATAATTATAATTATTTGACTGCTAGTGGGGAGTTAAGTTTGTTTGTCGTTATTTGTTATTAATACGAAATTAAGTGGAGTCTTTTAACCTTTCACTTGTTGTAACTCTTGTAGCTCTTATTATTGTTAATTATAGGTTTATTACCTATTCACTTAAGGGTGAGAATAAACAATAATTAGTAGCATTTTCTTCATCATATTTTTATTTATCATCCCACTAGCATTTTCCTCTACATCTATTGTTCTTCATGCCTCCATCTTTTCCATCTTTTACTTACTGGGCACTGAAGGGTGTTTTTGTGGACTCTTCATTTTTGTGCAGCTAGGTTTTAGTCATGTTATATTCTGGAGGGGGCAAGTTAGGATATATATTGCTGCACCAGTTTGAGAACTTTTGTCAAACCATAGTGGGTGTGAATCTCTTTAAAGAGAGTGAGATACCAACGTCTCAACCTAATGTCTAGGCGATTCAATATCACAATTTTATTGTAATTTTTCGGATTTCACTGGGAATTAGTCCTATCCTTCGGACTTGAGCAATTTGAAATATCACTTTTCATCATTTGACCAGAGAAGAATAAAACAAGTCAAATCCGGAAATGCTTGAGAAAATAAAACCGTAGAAAGGGGACAACAGCTTGAAGTTTTCAATAACAAATGCTCTTATACCTAGAAATTTCTAGGAACATAAGTTTGGTATAAATTCATAATCTACATATATATATATATATATATATATATATCTGTGTGTGTGTGTGTGTGTGTGTATATATATATATCGATATCTCACAATAGAACATTATCGTAAACATGTAGTTTTCGAGAAATATTTTTGGGCTTAAGTTGGTATTAATTATTACAAGTGAAGTATTCTAAGGAATTTGATAGTAGCATTGTTCTACTCATAAAGTGTTGGATCTGATAACCTTGGAGTTGGGATGGCAATCAAAGGTATCTTCTTCTTCAACACAATCCCAAACTTCTCCGAAAGATCCAACTTCTCTCCCTCTGGCAATTTCCAATCAAAAGAATGCAAAAGTGTAGCAAGTGAATG
This sequence comes from Pyrus communis, assembly GCF_963583255.1. Lineage (NCBI taxonomy): Eukaryota > Viridiplantae > Streptophyta > Magnoliopsida > Rosales > Rosaceae > Pyrus > Pyrus communis. Next base: position 8,570,392 of record NC_084814.1, on the reverse strand, counting down.
CATCACCATCCTCTCAGCCATTGCAATTCCAGCACATATTCTTCTGCCTGATCCAAATGGAAAATAGTTGAAGTCTTTCCCACTATAGTCCCATTTGCTATCCAAGAACCGCTCTGGATTGAACTCCAATGGGTTTTCCCAAATCGAAGGGTCTCTGTGTATGGCCCAAACATTGATGAAAATCCGAGATCGTTTTGGAATGGTATACTCTCCCACAATGCATGTTTCACTTGGGCAATGAGGGACTAACAGAGGCAAGGCTGGGTGCAAGCGCAGAGTTTCTTTCATCACAGCTTGTAAGTATGGCAATTTGCCGATGTGGAATTCTTCTACAATGTTGTGCTTGCCAACTACGTCTTCTAACTCTTGCTGGACTTTTTCCATCACCTCTAGTTTGTTCATGATTTCAGCCATTGCAAACTCAATTGTGTTGGAGGAAGTGTCAGTCCCACCCACCACCATATCCTGTCCATAGAAAGTTGTGTTATTGTACTAATTGGCTCTCTGGAAACCAGGGAAAACAAATCCTCATGTGGAAAGTAACTTTCATACAGGTAGGAGGTTAGGTACTTTGTACAAGAGTTTCCATTAGCTAAAACTGAAACTTGAAACCTAAAATCTAAGCAATTAGCCGCCAATGTAAGGCTAAAACTTAACGTACCCTGTAAAACAATCAACCATGTCAATAAGTGAGATTGAATTTGAGATTAAGGTTGTCTCAACGCATCATGTTTCAAGGAAAGACATAACCTCATGCACACAAAAACATTGAATGAAAACTCACGAATTTGGTGATCAAACTATTGGACGGTTTTGCCACTTATTACTACGCTATAAGGGTATTCCTCTATACTTGTAAGTCAGGGATCATAGGTCATAGGCAGAGCCAATTAATGCCTAGCATGGTCAGCTGACCCTCCTCACCGTTTGCCAAGTTTGTAATCATTTATTGTCTTTAGACTTATTTGGTTTCATATAAAACCTGACCCTTCTCACAAATAAATTTCTTCAGTACATTATCCATATTCCTCTAACTAAATCAAACCTGATTTGTCAAGATATATGGATCATGGACATCATATGGTATGTTTATATCATTCCAAACTCAGAACCATAAATTAAAATGTAAAATATAATTCAAAGGATAATACTTGCATTCCCTTTTAGAGATGAATTCATCTATGCACTTGCAAATAATGTATCTTCAAAACAGAAATTTCACAATCGAAACCATTCAACCTCTTAATTTCATTCTATGAAAAAATCATTTGAATTAGCGATTGTTTAGTCATCTGAATATATCAAACAAATTAATGGTGTAGGTATCAAGTAATATAATCATGATGAACTTTTGATCCTACAGACGAATTCTTGTGATCACATTCTCCATCTCCTAAAATTTTCCTGAACTAAAGAAGAAAATTGACCCTCCTTAACAAAAATTATGGCTTTTCCATTGTTTTAGGTTTGATTCTCGTCAAATGCGAATTTGAACCATATTATTGCTAACCCAATGGGAGTAAGCTCATCCCCTCCCATTGAGTATAGATGATATAGTTTGTCTAAAAAAATTAAAAAGCTACTTAATATTACGGTTTAATGATATTCTTCTTCACTTATAAGTGAGAGGTCTTGAGTTCGATTATCGCCAAAGGCGAATTTGAACGACACTATTGTTAGCCCATTGTGATGTGATCCCTTCCCTCCAACTCTAGTCCCCATGCCTCACACCAGCCAAGACAGTCAGACACTCCAACCATTTTGACGCCTTGAAAATAGGAAACTTCTAGTCTTTTTTATTCTTTCCTTTACCTCATCCTCTTCATCATCTTTCCATTTCCTCCCCTTTTTTTTTTTTTTTTTTTTTTTTCCCTGTAAATTTAAATTCTCCCTTTTTTTTAATGTTTCCTCTTAATTCAAATATAAATAGTATTTAATGAAAACTGACCGCACGATGTACGATAAATGAACATGATTATGGGATCCCTAGGAAAAGGATCCTCGCCGGATCCTTTTCCATTATTTGTTATTAGTAGGGAATTAAGTGGAATCGTTTAACCCTTCACCTATTGTAACTCTTGTAACTCTATTTATTGTTAATTATAGGTTTATTACCCTATTCACTAAGGTGCGATAATAAACTTATAATTAGTAGCATTTTCTACATCATATTTTTATTTATCATCCCACTAGCATTTTTCTATGGTGTCAGTGCATTTATCATGTAGCGTTTTGCTGAACCGATTCGTGAATTATTGTCAAACTGCAGTGAGCTTAAATCTTCTTATAGAGAGTGAGATACTCGTGCTTCAATCTAATGTATACCCGCTTCTTAGAAAAATATCACATTTTTTTTGTAATTTTTCCAACAATAATTCGATAATGCGTTACTAAACAAGTTTTAGTGAAAAAAAAAAAAAAATGTGAAAAGTAAAACTAAAAGCTTGCCACAAATTCAAAGTAAGTCAAACATTTACTTACCATGAGCAAGGCTTTGAGATGAGTCATGGTGAAGGGCGTCTTGGAATCTCCTCCTTCCTCCTTCAACTTCAACAAAAACGTCAAAAAATCCTTATTCCCCTCCTCCCCTTCCTTGTCAATCCTCAGCCGTTGATCTATTATCTTCTCAAATATCCCATCAAACCTCCGGGCCAACCAGCCCATCTTCTTCACCACCCCTTGCAAATCAAACCTGGCCAAACCCGGATAAAAGTCCGAAACATTCGGCTTCCCCAAAAGCACCGTCATCTCCGACACCACTTCCCGATACTCCGCCGCGAGCCCCGCCTTCTCGTCTCCCTGCACGGTCCCGCCCCACAGCATGTTTGTAATAACATTCATCACGTTCAGGAACATCTGCTCCCCCACGTTGACCGGCGATCCGATCCGATCGTAGAAGTACCCGACGGTCCGTCGGAGCTGTTTCCGCCGGAGCGCGTACACAGAGTCAAGAGTGGTGTTGCTGAGCATTTTTTGCACGCAAACTTTCCTCAGCATCCGCCACTCCGGTCCGTATGGGGTCCACACGATGTCGGATCCCCCGTACGACGCGGCCCGACCCGCGGAGGGGACGTCGCGGTTGGCGAAGGTGATATCATGGTCCTTGAGAATCTCGCGAGCTAAGGAAGGGGTGGTGACTACAACGCCGATGGTGTTGCCGAGGCGGAGCTTGAAGATGGGGCCGTATGATTGGGCCAGGCCCGCGAAGTAGGAGTGGAGTTCTGGGTCGAGGGAGAGGAGGTTCCCGAGCAAGGGCAGGGCCCGTGGGCCGGGTGGCAGCGGCGGGTTCGGGTTGTTAGATTTTTTGACCAGCCAGTGGTACAGAAAGACGAGGAAAATGGCGGAGATGAAGGTCAGCAAAGTTTGGTCAGTACTTGATGGGCGGGATTGAGACCAGAGGGAGTACAGGTAGCTAGAATGGGAACCGGAAGCCATTGTTGTACACTGGGTGCAGTGTTTGGGAACGGCAATTGATTGGGAATGCAGGAGGACTGGATTAATATAATAATCAAGTGAAGGAATATTTTGTTGGCTTGCCGGCTCTACATGGTATCTTTCTAATTAGATGCGTAAGACTAAACTTATATTTGCTTTAGATTTTAACCCTTACAATTCATTATTTCTAAATAAAAATTCTTTAAAGATCCAATTTAAGCCCTAATTTAAAATTTGCAAACATATAAGAACACTATTGACCTATTAATGCAATTTATTTACACTCATGCCACTCATACTTTATGGTCCCTTTTTCAAATTCTTAAATTTATGCCAAATTAAAAGTAGTAGAAAAAGTGAAATAAAATGAAAAAAGTGTTTGCATTAACCGTATCTATGTTAAACTAGAAAAGTAGTTTTTTTTGTTTTTTTTTTCGTGATATATTTTGTAGCAATTTTATCCATATTAATTGGTAGGTAAATTAGTTTGTTCCAATTATTTAAAAAAAAAATACAACACCTATATTATATATTTTGAATCAAATAACATTCCTCTAACTTGTAGGTAAATTATTTTCTATGTATTGTTATATATGTTAGACACGTTTTGTTGTTGTATAAACATGAGTTGAACATAATATTGTTGATTTTATACATCAAACTGCATTTCTTTTGTTATAGGTAAATTATTTTCCATGTACAAGTACTTATGTTAGGCAAGTTTAGTTGTTGGTACCTACACCCATGGTATAATTGGTGTAGGTAAATTATTGGAAATTAATTTGTAGTTAGGTAATGAACATTTTGCATCATTGGAAATGAACATTTCAAAGAGTAGGTAGGTAAATTAATTTGTTCTAATTATATAAAAAAAATTACACGACACCTAGTTATATTTAATTTTTCCAATTATTAAAAAAAATTATGCTACACCCAACCAAATAACATTTCTCTAACTTGTAGGTAAATTATTTTCCATGTATTGTTAGATATGTTAGGCACATTTTATTGTTTTATAAACATGGGTGTAACATAGTATTTTTAATACTGTGCATCGAACTACATTCCTTCTTAATATAGGTAAATTATTTTCCATGTAATTAGTACATATGTTAGGCACGTTTTGTTGTTGCTATATTATTTTGCATCATTGTAAAAAAGAGATATTATATTACACCCATGGTATAATTGTTGTAGGTAAATTAATGTGCATGTAGATAATGAAATACAATGTTCTAATATATTAATAAAAAGGGATAAATTCAAAAGTATTCAAGAGTAGGGTGAAAAAACTAAATCGAATAGTTTTATGAAAATTCAAAACCTTTCTAAAAAATTAATATGCAATAAATTTTTAACATTAATGTCTTTTTTTTTTCTTGTTGCAAAATCATTTACTATTTCCTTACAATTAATTGTCTACATCAAGTATGTAATAGGGGTATTTTAGGCATGTGAAAAATGTAAATTGTGTGAATTAATATGAAGTTAATGAATTTGCTTATGTGGATCCTAGTCATTGGGTTTTCTTTGAGTAAAAAAGTTATGTAGGGTTTTATATGAAGAAAATTGAGTTTGAAGGGCTAAAGTCATATTTTCACTAAAAAATACAAGTTAAGAGATTAAGCTCATGAACCACAAATTTATACAAGTATTAAAATCAGAATTCGATGAATATAATGATAAACAAACCGGTAAAAAGCAGTAAAAGAAGAAGCCAAGTCAGACTTCAAACAGTGCACCTTCTCCTCTCTTGCAAAACCAAAAGTACTCAAACTAAAAATAGGTCTTAGTTCAATATTGAGTGTATATTTTGTGAGAGCAGTGACTTATGTTTTTATACTAAACATAGATTGCCTTATTACAATCCTACAAGGAATACAAGATTGCATTCCTTATATCAGTATGAGTCTTATAAACGAGCAAACACAAGAGTCCTTAATATACCAATATGATTGGATTAACTCTTGTCAACATGATTTACACTTGTTTATAATGTCAATTATCCCAAAACTTGTAAGAATCATACTCATACTCTTATATTCTCCCACTTGAGTATGATTCATCACAACCGATAATCATTTCAAATTATTATAAAGGTGATCGCATAAGTCATTCATCAACAGACTAGTACATAGACACAACCAACTTACATAAACCAAAACAATGAATTTATAATTGCCTCTGCAACACAAAATACAGATTTAACTTACAAATCACAATGTCCAGTTCATGTTCATAGCAATGTATCTAAGCTGAAAAGTAAACCAAGATGTCTACTCCCACTCATATAGCCCAAGATGTCTACTCCCACTCATATAGCCCAAGATGTCTACTCCCACTCGTATGATCCAGTCAACAGCTTTATCATGTTCATAGAAGTGATCATCAAATCTTTTGGATAACAAAAGCTTAACCTCACATACAACTTACCTATGCATTTTAAAGTATTGAACTTAAGAATCTTTTCTGCTACATTGCATAATTAACTCAAAAGTCACAACATACTTAATTGGCACTTTGTAATTATGTGAACCAATTTAGCAAAACCAAACCAATTTGCTCCCACTTATCTAGACCATACTTAACACAACAAAGTTAAGTAAAATTTGTGCTATAGCAACTATATTAACTAAAAAATAATTCCAATACAATGAATGACTAATTAGAATCCATATGAAAACCAAATTCGTTTCCTTTTGAATGCTAACCAACATAATAGGATCCTTCTCGTTACTTAAACAAATTAAGTAACACAAATAATTTAACGAAATGAATTATAATGGCCGGCCTAACTTTTAGCCTTATGCTTACATTTGAACATATGATTCTCCCACTTAAGCATAAGCAGAATATACTGCACAGCCAATAAAGAAACTAGAGATATGAATCAATTGGTTCCGGATTCCTCACCAATCGCATAATCTTAGTTTAGTCATAAACACCTAAACCATTATGCAAACTGTCTATGTATCAAAAGACAATCACAATCCATTCGGACAAACTTATCTTACATAAACCCAAAATCACCAGTTTCAACAACGATCACAATCAGAATAGCACAATATTTTTGCATTCAATTTGATCCTAACTAGTTCAATATCTAGTTCAATATCCATCAAGCAAGATCAACCAAATTTTGATAATGTTCGGATATATATCACAACAACATGTCTTGATTAAAACGAGATAATCAAGACCACTATTTCTTCTGGAGAACTCAAAGTTCATCTTCCTCCCTATTTGTGATTTCAACCAAAACATAATAGCGGAAGCATGCATCATAAATGAAATGAAAAATATCCATATACAATAAGCATGCATCTTAAACTCCATAATTTTCACAATAGAATAAACAGACCATGGACAATAACAAGTCTATTAATCCTAAGATTTATACATGATAACATAAGTTGACAATAATCCAAAATAAAAAATCTTCATACCTTTAATTCATCGTCAACACCATCATCAATTATATACAGATTTGTAAGCAAGTCATTGGAGAAAATAATGACAGCCACATATCATTAATCTTATGACTTTCCAATAAGATGACAAAATTATTATTTGCTTTCCGATTCATAATAGAATATACATTTTGTAAATGGCTATTGTCGCAATACTCATTGTAGGCAGTCAATAAACATCTACCTTAGACTCTTTATTAAAAATAGAAGAGTATATATAGACCAAATGCTACACTATTTTTTTTTTTTTTTAATGCAGCAAAAGATGATTTCAAACATCTCACATTAATCACAAGTTGGCATCTATATAGGGATTTCGAGTTTAATCATGCTTTCACAATATATATAAAAAAACAAGCATACTCGAAATAACAAAAGCCCTAATTCATCATGCTCTAACTCATCACACTATAATCATGCATATAAGAGAACAATTAATCATGCATGAAACAGTGAATTGAGTTACCCGATTGCATCACTGGACTCATATTTATCAACCCGACTGAGATTCCTCGACTCCACATCAACGAAACAAACTATCCATCAATGCTTGAGAACCATCCATGAGGATTGCCTTCACTCCAGATTCATATCAATCCCGTAATATTGCAGATTACCGAAGTAAATCTCCAGTGTTACAAGTTCACCGAACCAAAATCATCGTCAAAAGTTATCGGCCGGTATCTCGTCAACACAAATTCCCGTAAAAAATTATGAACGTTAGTATCTCTTAGAATATGTTAGACAACATATAAATGTCTTCAAACCAAGAAACCTCAAAACCAATATTTCATAATTACAAATACACAAGTTGCATTCAAGATAATCCTTATAAAAATTACAAATAATAGTTTCTTGCCTCAAAAACTGATTGTGTCACATCCATTAATGCTTCATTAGTCTAATATCAAACCATTAATTTAATGACAACAACAAATAAAAAGGTTAATTATTAGACTAACCATTAGATGCATCAAGACACAAAACCATGGCCTCCAATATCGACATATGCAATTCAATATATATTGACATATGTACAATAATAATTCTAGCTCAAAATAAATATCACAAGTGCATGTATGCGTTCATATATTCACAAACCTCAACAACCCCTTGATCTTTTGCAGAATGATGGTTTAGATAGAACACGATTTTCCCACTTTTCAAAATTGCAATCGTCAAAATAATTTTGAAAACAACACTACCTAATCTTTTGCTTAAAGTCGTCCTCTCTATTATTTCTTTATCTCAATTAAAATTGGATGATCAAGATTTCAAAGAGACAATATTGACCAATTGAATAATTCGGCCCACAAAAGCACAATGTTCAATTTGCTCTGATACCACATGTAAGACTAAACTTATCAAAAATACAAGTTAAGAGATTAAGCTCATGAACCACAAATTTGTACAAGTATTAAAATCACAATTCGATAAACATAATGATAAAATAACCAGTAAAAAGCAGTAAAAGAAGAAGCCAAATGAGACTTCAAACAGTGCACCTTCTCCTCTCTTGCAAAACCAAAAGTACTCAAACTAAAAATAGGTCTTAGTCCAATATTGAGCGTATATTTTGTGAGAGCAGTGGCTTATGTTTTTATACTAAACATAGGTTGCCTTATTACAATCCTACAAGGAATACAAGATTGCATTCCTTATATCAGTATGAGTCCTATAAACGAGCAAACACAAGAGTCCTCAATATACCAACATGATTGGATTAACTCTTGTCAACATGATTTAGACTTCTTTATAATGTCAGTTATCTCAAGATTTGTAAGAATCATACTCATACTCTTAGAAGATGAACTTGGCACTTAGCAAGCTTTGTCATTATACATAATAGTTTATTTCTGATTATTAAAAAATAAAACGATTTCGTAACCATAACGTGCCGGTGCCACAAATCTCTGTAAATGTATGGTGAAATGTCAGATAAATACCCATTTTTGAAACAAATATAATCCAAAATAACAAACAAGAGCTGCTGTCCTAGATGTTTGGAGAAGAAAAAGAACATATATCACTCTTCCCACTGCACTATGAACCAGTCTTAGGCCTCGTTCGGGAGTGTTATAGACAACACTTTTACTCATAAATGCTTTTATAAGAAGTCATTTTCTTATGAACTAGTTGAAGTGTTCATGTCAAATGCAATAAAGAACACTTCTACTTATAAACGCTTCTGTAAAACAAAAGAATTTTTAAGTGTTCATGCCAAACGCATTAAAATACACTTTTTGTACGCTTAACGCCATTCTAGAAGCATCACAAACAAGCCCATGAAGGGGAACTGAGAAGGTACATGTCTTCCATACTCAAAATCAGTATGTCAGACCTGTTTCACTTCACACCAAAATGAAAGCTAATAACGAAAAATGAAATAGTAGTCGAGCAGGCTGTAAGTAGTCAGATTGCATTAGTTGGCAACCATAATTATATAACCAGGACATGCTCCAAAAATGTTTTGTTTTATTATTACTGTTGTTCAACATGTTTGATTGTAATTGCAAGTTTACGTACCTGGGGCATTCAGTGTCCTTCCCATGATTGCAAAATCCGCCCCAAAAGCGCCTTTTACATGCATTGACATTCAGTGTGGTAGCTTTGGTTCCTCGTCAAGAGGTGGGACTTAATTCTCACTCTCATGACTCCTTATGTGTGGTGAATTTCGATTTTATCTTCACTCTCATGACTCTTTATGTATGATGAATTTTCAAACCTAATATGTGGACAATATAAATGGGGTGACGTGAAACACATGTGGCTATTGAGCTTCACACGTGGGCCAACCTGCTATGATACAATGAAGAAAGTTAGGTTCCACCATAAAATCAATTGACAATATGAGAAGTTGGCCAACTTCGTATAAGCCTTTACATAGTTTAGTCCCTCATTGATATGGGAGGTTATCCTCACATTCTCACAGAAAACATGTTCCTTAAATTATCCTCCTGAATCACAATGGACCTCAAGGTGAGGAAATTAGTCACGAATCTACCAAGTTTCGGCAATAGCAATTCCGTTCCGCCAGTGAATTTTCTTATCATACTCAAAGTCCATGCGTGACTGTATGTGAACCTTGCGATGGTCTTTGCCTCTACTAGAACTGTAGCCACCCACTTCTCTTCGGTGTCCTCCAGCATTTTATTAGTACAATAAGATGCACAAGAAGACCAAAACAATTTGTTATACTTGGTCATAAGAAGCCTTCCTGCATAAACATAACTTGCAGAAGTATTCGTTATAACTTGCCCAATATTCTCAACACGAACCTCCAAGACAAAAGACTCAATCAGTTCAACTCAAACAAGAAAGGCCATCTCCAACCGGGTCGGCTAAAGGGCCGTAGGCTAAAACATAGCCCGTTTGGCACATTCTTCATATTCTTTACATTATTTAAACTCATATCCGAAAAATTATTGTTATTATTCTTCACATTCTTCGTTTTATTTCAATTCTTCACATGCTTTAAACTTATATCCGAAAAATTATTATTATTATTATTTTCAAAACGGGCTATTTTTCGGTCTATGACCTTTTGGCCAGCCCAGTTGGAGAAGGCCTTAGGCCATCTCCAACCGATGGCTGGCAGAGGGCTTGTTTTAGCCCTCTGGCCCTCCAAGATTCTTCAAGATATTAATATTTTAATGAACAATATAGGGCCATATTTGCTTCCATTTCCAACCGAGGGCCAAAGGGCCAGAGGGCACGTTTTAGGCCTATCACAAAAAACCATCTCCAACCGAGGGGTATAGGGCCAAACATAATTTATTATTTAAAAAGTACAACTTAAATGTTGTTAAATGTTTTTTTAACAAATATGAAAAACTAGAAATGTTTTTAATAATTTGTTAAATGTTGTTAAAAACTACAAATTTTGTAAAATAAAAGTTATAGGAAAAAAATAGAATTTAAAAAAAAAATGAAAAATAGAAGTTATATGAAAAATTTCGTAAATAAAAAATAATAATAAAACTGTGACATCCCGTCCCGGAAATATCGAAAACGCACACGTGAAATGACCTTTCTACCCCTAGTTTGTTTTTGTTTTGTTGTTTGGTGGTTTTGTGTGGTGTGGCATGTGTTGGGCCACACACACATACACTGTCACTTTCTCTGTCTCTCTATCCCTTTCTCTGTCTCTGTCCCGTGTCTCTCTCTCCCTTCCCATTCACCATAAACGTACGGACATACACACAACTCACTCAAATCATCACAGATCGAGGAAACCAAGTACACCTTTGAGCTCGTGAGGTTGAGAGGAGCACGATCGTACCATTTTCAGGTAAGAACTCTAACGTTTTCACGTCATTTCGACAATGGCAGTTTTGAGTACTATTCATGCAAACTTATTTCACCACGTTTTTGGGATTTTGAAGTTCATAGATAGCTTGGTGGTGTCCCAAGGAGCCTCGGAGTGCTTCGTTGGAGGAGTTTGGACGTCGGGATCGTCCTGTTCGAACTTGGCCGGTTTTGGAGGTTGGTGACAGGTGAGTTTTCGTAGGTTTTAGCCCTTAAAAGTTGTATGGACGTGTTCTACTAGTCTAGGGCTTCATTTTGGTTCAAGAATCGTGAAAATTGGTTGAAAATCGAGTGAGAAAACACGAATTGCAGGTTTTTCCAGTTTCCGGCGCCGGCGACGTCGCCGGAGAAGGTGACGGAATATTCCGTCAAATCTGACAGAATATTCCTGACGCCGTTGACGGAATCCATTAGAACTAATGGAATATTCCTCACGGCGTCAGTTGACGCCGTCAGCGTGCCAGGCACGTGCTTGCGCGTGGCCGGCGCGTGCGGCGGAGAAATTTTTTTCTAAAAATTCTGGTGTGATCCTGAGGTTGTGTAGAGCACGTTGGTATATTCATTTGTCCAATTTGAGCAATGTATGAGAAGTTATTACGAGAAGTTGGTTATGTGCTTTAAAATTAACGTTTTTATAGTTGTTTCGCATATAAGTGATACGTATCCCGAGGACGAGCGTGGTCACTCGAGGCAGGGGGGCTACGACCCTTCCACATAGCAGTGAGTGGGCTTTTGTTTTCCGTATATACCTATATACAATTATTTTCCCAGAAATTGAGTAAAAAGGGTTATTTTTCTTATGCCATGCATATTATTATTATTGATTATGCACCCTTAGCCGCATTATTAGTTGCATACACATACATATGCATATTGGGTGCTGTGGACGCACAGGTAAGTGCCAGGTAAGTGTTATTTATGTTTATAATTCAGTAGTGGTTTGAGATGCTTAGAGAACTCATAACCTGCACCCCTAGTGTTAGTGCTCCCGCCCAGAGTAGGGCACAGTCCTTCACGTGATGTTCACCTCCCGCACCACACGCTCAGCTTGGATCCAAGTTAGGTGCACAGTCCTGTCGTACAGACCACATTAGGTGGTTCCGACTCGTAGGTGACCCGCGATTATTCGCACAGTCTTCACGTGATCGTAGCACTAGAGCGTATATATGTATTACACCTAGGCCTGTCGTACAGACCACTTTAGGTGGTTCCGACTCGTGGGCAGGTTCAGTTATTGAGTTTGAGATTTGAGTTCTATATGCAGCCGTACAGGTCACGTTAGGTGACTCCGGCTGCCAGATTATATGTTATCGTTATGAGATACACCTGAGCACTTGCATTTCATTATGAGGTTTCGACATGGCATATTCTTGAACATGTTTGGCATATTCTTGAGCATGATTGGCATACCCTTGAGCATGTTTGGCATATCTATACATACGTATATATGTTATTTTCTGGGAAGTATACAGGTTTTACGGCGAGGGGTTAGAATGTATGTTTACTAATGGTTTTCGAAAAGCTTTGTTTTTGCCCACTCACGCTTTTGTTTTGCGCCCCTCCAGGTTCTAGTTGATTAGCCGTTTCGGTGGTTTCCCAGAGGGCTTTTCCGACATTTCTAACAGATACTCACCAGCGTAGGGTCACCTTCGGGTGTACTATTGTCACTTCCTTTCTTTTGGACTGCTGTAGACTTGCTCTGAATTTGTGTTTCACTTACGCTAGCACTTGTTTTAGTACTTTGTATGCTAGTTTTTAATTATTCGTACTTTCTTATTATTATTCTATTAGCTTCCGCACGTGCACATGGTTACGTCACCTTCGTGTGACGGCCAGCACTCCCTGATCTCGGTCGGGGTGTGTCAAAAACTGTAAAAAAAAAAATTCAAATCAATCTTGTCGGTTAAAACCGACAGTAATACATGCATATTATTTAGTATAAATGTATTACTGTCGGTTATAACCGACAGGATTGATTTGAATTCTGGCTAGCCTCGGGCTGGCTGGCTTGCTGCATGTAGCCAGCCCTCCAGCCCTCTTCGATTCCGTGGGGCCATCTCAGATTCCACAGCCCTCTGGCCTAGCCATCAGTTGGAGACGGTTTTCGGGTTATTTTCGGCCCTCTGGACCCTTTGGTTGGAGATGGCCTAAGAAGCATCGTCTTCATGACCTTATACATCAATTGACTTCAGAAAGAGAGTTCCCTTTAGATATATAAATGTTGACTGCAAGTGCCTTATCTTTTATTGTCAAACGATATTTTATTAGATTAGATGTTAAATTAGCCACCGACGAGGTTCAAACTCACACCGTCATGCAAGGGCTCAACTCCTTTTCACCATTGTGGTAAAGAGCCACTTGCGCAAGTGCCTTATCCACCATTAGGTTCATGGGAGTTTTCTGTTTCTTGGGAGTGCTTATTATGCTTAAAATTTGATCTCGCACATCAGTCGGAACTTCTGTGCAGGGAGCTATATCCTTGTTTTTAATTTGAGCTAATTGTGAAAGTTCATCCGGTATACGCCTCCACTGAACTCCCATTGACAATAATTACACCAAACCTTCTGTTTTGTTGCATCAACCAGGACAAAGTGTTCCCCAACACGCATCTCTTCCTCGACCAGACTCCACATAAAATCATTGGTTCCAAGTGATCATTATGTTAATCCAAACAGCAACCGAACTTGTAAATAAGTATTCAAAAGTTCAGTTAATAAATTAACGGAAGTATAACTTTACCCCTTAAAAATGAATTTTGTTTACCTAAAACCTAACGTAGTATTTTTCTCTAAATAAAACTCACTGACTAGACTCCACTAAGCAAAATAATTAATTAAGTTTGACTTCACATTTTGTAAAAGTTCTGAATGCCTAAAATTCCCCTAATTACGTGATATATATATATATATATATATATATATATGAAAATTAACGTTATAAAATTTAATGCATGCTTTAGTGTCATGGTATATACTGTGTGGCAAAAACACCGCATTAATGATATAATTTCAATGCATTATTAATTCCGCCTGAATTTAGTTTTCGAAGCTAAGAAGATTAACAAAAATTCAATTCCTCACTCCTCATATTGTTCAGGTTTCACCAACTCAGAGTTGAAAAAAGAGTAATGTTAGGAAAACTCAATTTGGAGACTAAAATTGCAAACTAAATGATGTGTCACTAATAGAAATGAGCAAGTCCATCAACGCTTAACTAATAAATCAATCATCAACTTCCATGTTTTTTAGTTTTCAAAATTTAGTCTACAAACAACTGTAGATCAATCAAAGAATCATACATGTCATGATTTCAAACCAAAAACTGAATCAAATGAAAATGTAAGGTCCAACAGATAAACTGCGCCACAAGACCTTCTTAACAGTCATCTCCCCAATTTGCACCATCTTTAGTAGGTCTAGTTCTCACCACAACCTATGCAAATATCAAAAACCCAAAAGTAATGATACAATAAATAAATAAATCAATAAATGACAACTCACATTTCAATTACCTTCACTGATGGGTCCAGATGTGGCAGGAGTTTCCCCTCCGTCGATCGATCAATCTCACCCTGAAAATTAAGCAATTTCAAAATTAAGCTTCAGATGTTTAAATTTTAAGTAAGTCTCAGATTCTGAAATTAGACAATATACATCTTCACCACCGGCAACACTTGTTTCTGGCCGTCCGATTCTGTGATCTTAGATTTGGACGAGAAGCTGGAGACGAGAAACACTTGTAAGTGGGGAAGGACTTCAAGTTTTGACGTCGGCTGCCAGAGGAGAAGCACCAAGTCAGACCGATTCTATTCAAATTTCTATCAAAGGAAAAAGAGAAATCGCAGCACAAGTTACATGCAATATAAGACGAAACACATACATGAGCATATTGGAACGTAGTCTTCAGATTTTTACCTTACAGAAGAAGCCGCGGACTTGGGTGCACAATTTGGCGCCGCTGTGGTGTGTAGCAGAGGAACCCATGTTGTTGCAGAGAAGGAGGGGAGGACGTGTTCACAACTCGCCGGGTTTGCTTCTGATTTCGAAAAGGTGTAATTGTGCTCGGGTTTGCAGAGGTGGAGGCGTGTGGAAATTTTTGGATGAAGGCATAGATAGAGAGAAATAGAGAAGATTTTGATGAATGCGACTCTGAGATTTTGAGAACGAAATGAAGGATGGAGGTTAGGGTTTTGTTTCTGAAGAGGAAAGGCAAAGTTGCAAGAGATGAAAAGGAGGAGAGAGCGCTAAACGGCTCTCTTTGGAAATAGAGAGTTAAGTTTTGGGAAACTTTCATGGAAAGGATTTAAGCTAAGTTTATTTTAATAAAAAAATTATATATATTATAATTTTATTTAATTAAAAAAACTTAAATTTTAATGAAAAATTCTTAAATTTTAATAAAAATGACAAAAGAACTTAAGTTTTAATCAAAAAGATATAATTTTAATATTAAAAAAATTTTAAAAAAATCTGACGAGCGGCTCCACACATCCTCACATAAACTGTTTATGAAACTTTCTACACAGTTTATGAAACTTAACGGTACTACATTGTTAATAAAATTTACGACACTATTTATGAAACTTATTACATTGTTTATGAAAACCTATGACACTGTTTATGAAACTTACTGCACTGTTTATGAAACTGAACGATACTACACTATTTATGAAATTTAACGGTGCTACACTGTTTATAAAACTTAACAGTACTGCATTGTTTATGAAACTTAACGACACTACATTCTTCTCTCTCCTTTTCTTGAATTTTCTTGGCACATTCTCACCTTCCAAACACATTTTCTTCTTCTAATTTTCTTCGATACTCATCAAATTTTCTTTGTATCTCTTCAATTTTTAACCTTTTACACCAATTACTTAATTTTCTTCTATTGTCCGCCCATCTACGGCTTCCTCTTCTCCTCCACCAACAATCTTAACTTTCTACACCACATGTTATTATGTAAGTGGTGGGAAATTTTATTTTTTTAACACAAGAATCTCACCACTTGTATAGAGACGTGGTGTATCACTCCATGTTCCAGGCACATTGAAAAATATCTCGTCATTTTGACTACTATTGGGAAACAACACCATAAAAATAAAACTGGGAAAATGTAATTCTTTCTCTTATTCTATGCAAAATAATAATAATAATAATAATAATAATAATAATAATAACAATAATAATAATAATAATCTCCACTAATTAATGAAACTCTCTTTGTCAACCAAAAGAGGGTGAAAAGATAAATTAATCTTCTAATATCTCGTCATTTTGACTACTATTGGGAAACAACACCATAAAAATAAAACTGGGAAAATGTAATTCTTTCTCTTATTCTATGCAAAATAATAATAATAATAATAATAATAATAATAATAATAATAATCTCTACTAATTAATGAAACTCTCTTTGTCAACCAAAAGAGGGTGAAAAGATAAATTAATCTTCTATCACAAAAAAAAAAAAAAAATGATGGCCAATAATGTAATTTCACAAGTCCAAATTTTACTTATCATTTTAAATTTCGGGGACGAAATTTTCTTAAGGGGGGTGAAAAGATAAATTAATCTTCTATCACAAAAAAAAAAAAAATGATGGCCAATAATGTAATTTCACACGTCCAAATTTTACTGATCATTTTAAATTTCGGGGACGAAATTTTCTTAAGGGGGGGTAGATTGTGACCACCCATCCCTAATTTTACAATTTTATAAATTTTAAAAACATGATTTTACGAAAATGCCCTTAAAGGCGAGGGTGTTGACCTTAGTTGACCATCGGTTATAAACATGTGGAACTTATTCTTTTAGTATGTCCTTGTAGTACTCGTTGGTACGAACGCATAGGCGAAACCTTTTGCGAGTTCGGATTATAAAGATTTAGTTACAGACATTGAAATTGGTTACTTGTTAATTAAATAATTTTGAACTCCCACCATGTGGGAATAGTGGACCAATTAAATTAAAGGGACAAGGAACCAATTAGAAGAGAGGAGGAAAGCCTTCAGCCAATCAGAAAGAAAGAAGGAAAAAAAAAAAAAAAAAAAAAAGAAAGCTCCCAGCTTTCTCGTGCATTTTTTCCCTTGCGACCACCCATTTTCCAAGGTCGATTTCGGCCAACTCCGATGGATTTTTTCGATGCCACCACCATCATCTTGAAGCTCTCATTCCCCTCTACAAAACCAAGAACCACCTTGATTAACCACGGTATGTGGCGGTTTGAGGCCACGAAAGTTGACGGTTCTCACGGTGCTCCGGGCACCCTTTTTGATTTTCCGGAAAATCGGCAAAGCGATGGCCGATGCCACCACTTTGGCTTTGTAGCCCATCATCCTAGGAGCAAAACCCAACCAACCTTGATCCCGTTGGACCACCGTAGATGACGAATCGACGTCGGGAAGTTTTAGGCACCCGCCGGCTTTATGGGCAAAATTGACCATCTTGCGTCCCCTTTTGGACTTCGTGGCAGGTATGAAAGTTTCTCCACTCACTGAGATCTTCATTTCTGTGAAGTTTGAGAATTTTTGGAAATAGTTGGATTTTCCGACGAGTCAGGGCAGCCGACCCGCACCCACGGCGGTGCGTGCAGCGGCGCTTGGCCAGTGGGCTGCCAATGCTATTTTTAGGCTATGTCGAATGTCTTGAGTTCAGTTTTCTTAGTTGAATGACGTAGGTTGATCGTTGGAACCTAAATTCGTTACGATGCGTTACTTGATAAAAATGTGAATCGACGATCCGACCGTTGGATTGTCACCAAACTTGGATAGATTGTAATACGTAATATTTAAAGATCATAGGAATTTATGGATCAGGAATCCGATATAGGGATCTTCCCAAATTAGATTTGTAAGTTAGTAAAATAAATGTTACTGCTACTTGGTTTTGGGCAATTGGTGAAGATTCGACCGTTGGATCGTAATGAAATTTTAATATGTTATTCTAGAAACATATTGTGGATCTTTGGGAGTTGCGGATTGGAAATTTGATATGCGAATTTTCCGGGTCGAGTTATACAGGGTTGTAGACCATACCATCGATCTTTGATTGACTGTTGACTTGTGGTCAATGGGTCTCGAACTATTTTAGAATGCCCTTGAGGTTGTGTTTTATGTGAATTACGTATTCTATTGATAAGAGTTCTGAAATGTGATTCGATAATTGGTCACAGGCGCCAATCATTCAGGACGCCTCGATGCATGCGATAGAGAATCATAGCATGGACTCCGGGTGAGTGGATCTTTTCCTTTTTATTGTACATATTATTGAGAGTTCTATCGACACTTATAAATTGGTTTAGATATATTACCGTCATATAATTAATGTGAATGCTTGAAGTACTAATATGAACTACGAATGGCTTGATCCCTGTTTAGGGTACGTAGGCAGTCTAACAAGACGTTAGATGCAACCATAATATATTTGAGACAAATGCCTTATTTAGGAATTTGAGCAATGTGAAGGAAGTTGGTGGAAAGGTAAGATTTAACCTTATGTTTTTGGTGGTTAAATGTTGGTCATAAATCAATGTGTGAGGCATTGAGAGAGTGAAGTAAAGAATCGTAAATAATGATGGTTAATTAAACTAATATTTAATTGGACTTGTTACCGATAATTATACCCAAAATAAATAGTTCGGGAATGGGGTGCTACAGCTTACGCATATTATGCCATTTGTATATATGTTTTTATATTTGGAAATATTATGATACGGTTGAATTTTAGATTTACATTCTGGTATGTCCATGTGTGTTACCTGGACATAATTATTGTGAATGCTTTGAAGTGCGAAGGTGAACGCAGGACACCCAGGTAATTTTAGGTGAGTTTATAGTATTAGTCGGATCGATGGAGTTATGGCTTGACTACATTTATGTGTTAGGCAACTTTGACACTGTCATATTGGTTGCCCACGAGTTGTACATGTTGTATTGAGATGCATTGAGAGCTCATAAACCTGCACCATGGTGTTAGTGTTCCCGCCCGTGGCCAGGGCATAGTCCTTCACATGATGTTCACTTCCCGCACCTTACGCTTACCTTGGATCCAAGGTAGGTGTACAGTCCTGTCATATAGACCACTGTAGGTGGTTCCAACTCGTAGGTGACTCGCGATTATTCGTACAGTCTTCACGTGATCGTAGCACTTAAGCGTATTTATTTACACCCAGTCTTGTCGTACAGACCACTAGAGGTGGTTCTGACTTGTGTGCAGGCATGTTTGATGAGCTATGGATAAGTCGTACATGTCACTATAGGTGACTCTGACTTATATGCTCGCATTAATTGATGAGATATGTGATAAGATATTGATTAAGTCGTACATGTCACTATAGGTGGCTCCGACTTATATGCTAGCATTGATTGATGAGATATGTGATAAGATATTGATTAAGTCATACAAGTCACTATTGGTGACTCCAACTGATATGCTAGCATTAATTGATGAAATATGTGATAAGATATTGATTAAGTCGTACAGGTTACTATAGGTGACTCCCGACTTATATGCTAGCGTTGATTGATGAGATATGGATAAGCCATACAGGTCACGCGAGGTGACTCTGGCTAGCATGTTGATGAGCTATTGGTTTAGCCATACAGACCACAATAGGTGGATCCGACTAATATACCTTTTCATATTGATTTATATCACTTGGTTTACTTATTCTTGTTGAGATATTTGACATGGCGTAATAGTGAGACGATTATTTTGGTTATGGTTTTGAGTTATAGTCACGTCTGTTATTTTTCTAGTAAATTATACAGGTATTACGGCGAGGGTTACCGCCTTTGGTAATTGAAATTGATTTGAGAAGTTCCGTATCGATGAGGATTCGTGGCACTTTTCAGTACATATGTCTTCTTATGTTGGTATAAACATTATCTTACCTTACTGTACTTTACCTATGCTCTGTATCACACGTGAAATGGGTCTAGACCCGCTCTTCGCGCACTCGTGTACTTAAGCACTTTTAGGTTTTAATTTATTCACATTTAATACACAATCACACTTATGGTTTCATCACCTTCCTGGTGTCGGCCAGCATAACTCGATTCAGGGTCCTAGTGGACATTCTGGGTTGGGGTGTGTCATCACCTACAAGTGATGTTAAAATACTTTCAATATTAAAAAAAAAGACCAAAAACAAAACCTCCCACTCCCCCCCCCCCACGTTCTCTCTCTCCCTGTCTCCTTATCATTTTCTAAAAAAATGTGTTCATACACAAAAAGTATGTAGGCAAATGCTAGTAGTAGTAATAATAATAATAATAATAATAATAATAATAATAATAATAATAATACCTTCAATATTTAAAAAAAAAAAAACCCAAAAACAAAAACATTCCACTCCCCTCACGTTCTCTCTCTCTCCCTCTCTCTATATCATTTTCTAAAAAAATGTGTTCATACACACGAAGTGTGGAGACAAATGCTAGTAGTAGTAGTAGTAGTAGTAGTAGTAATAATGCTAATAATAATAATCTATATCATTTTCTAAAAAAATATGTTCATATACACAAAGTGTGTAGGCAAATGCTAGTAGTAGTAGTAGTAATAATAATAATAATTATAAGTGTGAGAAGTAGTAGTAGTAGTAGTAATAATGTCTTAATGATAGCTGACAATGGGGAGAAACCAGAGTGGAAAATAATAATAATTTTGTCCCTTATCATAAAATATAGTTACTGGATGATTTTTTATTAAAATGCAAAGATTTGAAGCATTTTTTCATTAGTTTTCCTTTAAGTTTTTTGGCTCCATGCCAAAATTTTCTTAATGATAGCTGACAATGGGGAGAAACCAGAGTGGAAAATAATAATAATTTTGTCCCTTATCATAAAATATAGTTACTGGATGAATTTTTATTAAAATGCAAAGATTTGAAGCATTTTTTCATTAGTTTTCCTTTAAGTTTTTCGGCTCCATGCCAAAATTTTCTTAATGATAGCTGACAATGGGGAGAAACCAGAGTGGAAAATAATAATAATTTTGTCCCTTATCATAAAATATAGTTACTGGATGATTTTTTTTTATTAAAATGCAAAGATTTAAAGCATTTTTTCATTAGTTTTCCTTTAAGTTTTTGGGCTCCATGCCAAAATTTTCTTAATGATATTTGACAATGGGGAGAAACCAGAGTGGAAAATAATAATAATTTTGTCCCTTATCATAAAATATAGTAAGTGGATGATGTTTTATTAAAATGCAAAGATTTGAAGCATTCTTTCATTAGTTTTCCTTTAAGTTTTTGGGCTCTATGCCAAAATTTTAGCTGTAACATCCCACATCGCCTAGGAGAGTGAATCATGTAGGCCTTATATGTATATTCCCATCTCTACATAGCACGTGGCCTTTTGGGAGCTCACTGGCTTAGGGTTCCATCAGAACTCCGAAGTTAAGCGAGAAATGGGCCAAAGCATTCCCAGGATGGGTGACCTACTGGGAAGTTCTGCTCACATGAGTTCCCAGAAACAAAACTGTGAGGGTGTGGTAAAGGCCCAAAGCGGACAGTATCGTGCTACGGTGGAGTCGAGCCATTGCCCAGGGGAATGGATCCTGTAAGCCTTATATGTATATTCCCATCTTTACCTAGCACAAGACCTTTTGGGTGCTCACTGGCTTCGGGTTCCATCGAAACTCCGAACGTAAGCGAGAAAGGGGCCAGGGCATTCCCAGGATGGGTGACCAATTGGGAAGTTCTACTCGCATGAGTTCCCATAAACAAAACAGTGAGGGCGTGGTTGGGGCCCAAAGCGGACAATATCATGCTACGGTGGAGTCGAGCTCGGGATGTGGTGAAGGCCTGGGCCGGGATGTGACAATTTGGTATCAGAGCCAATCCTTGGCCGGAAGTGTGCTGACGAGAAGGGGGTGGATTGTAACATCCCACATCGCCCAGGGGAGTGGATCCTATAAGCCTTATATGTATATTCCCATCTCTACCTGGCACGAGGCCTTTTGGGAGCTCATTGGTTTCGGGTTCCATCGGAACTTCGAAGTTAAGCAAGAAAGGGGTGAGAGCATTCCTAGGATGGGTGACTTACTGGGAAGTTCTGCTCACATGAGTTCCCAAAAACAAAATCGTGAGGGCGTGGTCGGGGCCCAAAGCAAACAATATCGTGCTACGATGGAGTCGAGCCTAGGATGTGGTGGGGGCCCAGGCGGGGATGTGACATTAGCAATCCTCCAAAAATTTTGTCTCTCGACTCCTCCAAATTTTTTTAATTATGAATGATTCTAATTTTTGTTTTGTCAAAATGTATGATTCTATTTGAATCTATCATTTTAACGGGATATGCATTCTACGAAATAAATTTCAACGATTCAACTGTTAAACTTGTTTGTATATACTCTGAGGTTGCATACGTAAAAAATCGCAAAAATTTAATATTCAAAGATTGGTTAATATGGCAATTTTTTTATTTTTTTAATTTTTTACGGTTGATTCAACGGTTAATTTAACTCCAACTTTGATAATTTTTTATAGCTACACTCCTCGACCCTATTAGAATACAATGAACGAATTCGATCTTCAATTTAAAATATTTACACTAGTCGATACTGACACACCTCGACCGAGATCAAGGCATGCTGGCCGTCACGTGGAAGTGACGTAACCATGTGCACAGTGCGGAAGCTAAGAAATAATAATAAAAGTACAAATAAAAACAAACCTAGCTATACACAAAGTAAATAACATACATGTGCAAGCGTAAGTGTGAAAAAAACCAAGTTTAGAGCACGGAAGACCTAGTGCAGTCCGGGAGAAACAACACTCAATAAACACACCCAAAGGTGGTCCTACACTGGTGATAATCTGTCAGATAAGCCGAGAAAATCCTCTGGGGAGCCACCAAAAGTGCTAGCCAACTAGAACCTAGAGGGGCGCAAAACAGAAAGCATGAGTGGGCAAAAACAAAGCTTTTCAAAAAATCATTTCATAAACAAAGTTCTAACCCCACGCCGTAAAACTTGTATACTTCCCAGAAAAATATAATATATACATATACATAAATCATGCTAAGAAATATGCCATGTCAAATGCCTCTAAATAAGATGCAAGTACTCAGGTAATGCCAATCCATGCCATATAATCTGTCAACCGGAGTCACCTAACGTGACTGATAGGAGCATATTTAGGCGACTTACTTAGCTTGTTTTTGTGCATTTATATTGTTAATTCATCGTTGTTTTAGTCGTTTAAGCCATTTTCGTGTGTTTTTAGGTTCATATGGCTAAGGAAGCAAAAAGATGCATTTTGGAGCATTTTGGAGCAAAATTGGACTTGGAATGGATAGCTTATGTTTGGAGCAAAAGGAATGGACGAAATTGAAGACCTAAAGATCTTATGTTTGAGCAACATTGAAGACTCCTATGCATTTTAGAACACAAATCAAGTTTTCCTTGCAACCTAATTGCCTTGCCGTGGCCTTCCATAAATGGTTCCCTTCCTTGCCGTGCAAGAGAGGTCTTTGTTGCCTATTCTATGTCATTAAACTACATTCCTTAATCTCAGCCACACTTTACATACTTTTTCTATCCTAAATCCTTCCCTAATTTCAGCCTTAAAACACATTCCCTTTCTTACAATTCAATGCCGCAAGTTACTTTCCCTTTTTCCTTTGATTTCTGATTTCATATCTCCTTTTCCTTAAGGATTTGGGGGTCCAATCCTTTCCTAAATTATGTAATAAACCTTAGGATATTTTCTGCCCAAAATTTCCCACCATAGCCGCACCCTACATACATGCACTCCCATTCTTTAATCCATTGTAGCCACATGCACTCACATCCTTTAATCCATTACAGCCACATGCACTCCCATCCTTTAATCCATTACAGCCACATGCACTCCCATCCTTTAATCCATTGCAGCCACATGCACTCCCATCCTTTAATCCATTGCAGCCACATGCACTCCCATCCTTTAATCTATTGCAGCCACATGCACTCCTATTCTTTAATTCAGCCACATTCATATATCAGCCCTTAAGCCATTCACACTTATTTCCCATTCTCTCCCAAAACCGTGCATCCCATCACCCATTCACCCTTTGCCGTGCATTACTCCCTTCATTTCAGCCAATCCACACACCTCTCCAACCTAGCAGCACCCTTTAATCATTCACCCTAGCTGTCACTCCCATGTTCTCCCATTAATTAATTCAAGTCCATATCTGATTACCCTAGGGTTTTAAGTGCCTATATATACTCATATTAACCCCTAGATCAGATCACCACCTCTCATACACATTCATTCATTCCAGAAATTCGTCCAAACCTCTCCACACCCTTGCCACAGCCACCAAACACCTTTCTCCTTAGTTTTAAGCTTTGCCGCACCATCCCCTTCCCCTAAACACTACTACATCCCTCCATAACCATGCATCCATACACCTAAGGCCCTAAACCTGTCCTTAGACCTTGTGTAACATCCCGGCCCGGGGCGGATTACTTCCCGGCCCGGGGCGGATCACTTCCCGGGCCCGCTCCACCACCGTAGCACGATATTGTCTGCTTTGGGCTTACCATTCCCTCACGGTTTTGTTTTTGGGAACTCACGAGCAACTTCCCAGTGGGTCACCCATCATGGGATTGCTTTAGCCCCCTTCTCGCTTAACTTCGGAGTTCCAACGGAACCCGAAGCTAGTGAGCTCCCAAAAGGCCTCGTGCTAAGTAGATATGGGAATATACATATAAGGATCATTCCCCTGGGCGATGTGGGATGTCACAATCCACCCCCTTAGGGGCCCGACGTCCTCGTCGGCACACACGCGACCAGGGTTAGGCTCTGATACCAAATTGTCACATCCCGGCCCGGGCGGGACTATTTCCCGGGCCCGACTCCACTACCGTAGCACGATATTGTCCGCTTTGGGCTTACCATTCCCTCACGGTTTTGTTTTTGGGAACTCACGAGCAACTTCCCAGTGGGTCACCCATCATGGGATTGCTCTAGTCCTCTTCTCGCTTAACTTCGGAGTTCTGATGGAATCCGAAGCCAGTGAGCTCCCAAAAGGCCTCGTGCTAGGTAGGGATGGGAATATACATATAAGGATCACTCCCCTAGGCGATGTGGGATGTCACAATCCATCCCCCTTAGGGGCCCGACGTCCTCGTCGGCACATTCGCGACCAGGGTTAGGCTCTGATACCAAATTGTCACATCCTGGCCCGGGCGGGACTACTTCCCGGGCCCGACTCCACTACCGTAGCACGATATTGTCCGCTTTGGGCTTACCATTCCCTCACGGTTTTGTTTTTGGGAACTCACGAGCAACTTCCCAGTGGGTCACCCATCATGGGATTGCTCTAGCCCTCTTCTTGCTTAACTTCGGAGTTCCGATGGAATCCGAAGCCAGTGAGCTCCCAAAAGGCCTCGTGCTAGGTAGGGATGGGAATATACATATAAGGATCACTCCCCTAGGCGATGTGGGATGTCACACCTTGTGCTGCAACAAAGAGGAGGAGAAGAGGGCCTAAACGTTCATACAATTCAAGTTTGAGTTGTTGGAATTTTTAGGTGTTTCCTTTTCCTTGATTTCAATGGTTAAATTTACTTATCTTTGTCTTGTACGTATGAGGAACTAAACCCCCCCTTGGCTAGGGGGGATTCGAAATACATGTTTATGCTTGCGATATGATTTGATTACTTCTAATTGCGTTTCATAAGTTGTGAATTCAATTTACTTATCTATGTGAATTACATTGATTTGTGTGTGTTGGTTGAGAGTGCACGCTTAATTATCATGCATAAATTGGATGCTAGGATATAAGGAAATTTCACCTAATCGTTATGGAATTATATTCACAAGTAGTAAAAGTTGATGATCTCAATTGCGTTAAGTAAATTCTTGTCATAAGTTTCATGCAATTCATAGTAACGAGTGCTTCGTCAATGCTTATGGTTTTCAAAGAACTTAATGATTCTTGCTTGTATCTCTATTATGCAATTCATATAGGGAACTTGTGGGGAATGTTTTGGGTTGTCGTATGCAATCATCCAATTCAATAACGTTAGGAAAATCTGAGGGTTAATTAGTGCAATTCACGGTTAATCTGGGGCATTGAGAATTCATGGTTTATCGAAAAGCAATTGGAAATCGTTTTATATGCAAGTATAACATGTGTGGAGATGTGATGCGAGTTTTATACGCGCACAAATTAAACCCTCTTTTTGTCAAATTGTAGTATAGGTGCAAGTAGGGATCGTTCTGGACCGGGGATTAGGAGGGATTGTTAATCTCTTGGAAACTGACTTAAAAACGTAAAAACAATATAAAACACTAAACTAGACTCAAAGAATTCAAAAATACTTTAAAACATAAACTAAACAGATTCTAACAAGTTCAAAAGACTCAAAACTCTTAAAAACACAAACTAAATGGATTTCTAACTAATTTGACATTAAAGTAAAGGGGGATTTAGGTTTTGACAAAATTAAACTAAATGAACAAATTGCAATTAAAACAGAATGTAAATATGAATGTGAATAAAATATGGATGATGGAATAGCCAAGGGGTTCTTCTCCACACATGTTACACTTGCATACAAGATTGATTCTCAGTTGGTCTTTCGATAAATTATGAAACTCAACGCCCCGGGTTAATTAGGTCCGCTTAAATTAACCGTCAAGTTTTCCTTAAGTTAATGAATTGGATGGGTTAGCGCAACGCAATTCACCACATTCTCCAAAAGTCCTTTACGTGAACAGCACAATAAAGATATAATCAAAGATCATTAAGCATTATGAAAACTATAAGTGTTGACGAGGCATTCGTTACTATGATGAGCATGAAACTCGTGCCAAGAATTCATTTAACGCGATTGTTTATAAGCAACCTCCACTACTTGTGAATATAAGTTCATAACGATTAGGTGAAATTCACTTATATTCTAGCGTCATATTTATGCATGAAAATTAAGCGCGCATTCTTAATAAACATTCATAAATAAGTTATCAATCAAACGGTTAAACAAATTGAATCCACAACTTATGAAATTCCAACGAAAGTTAATCAATTCAAATTGCAAATATAAACATAGTTTCGAATCACCCCCTAGCTAAAGGGGGTTTAGTTCCTCATAACTTTGAAATCAAAGAAACACCTAAACATTCCAACAACTCAAACTTGAATTGTATGAACGTTTAGGCACTCTTCTCTTCCTCGTTCCTCATACGTACAAAACAAAGAGAATTGAATTTAAACTTTGAAATCAAAGAAACACCTAAACATTCCAACAACTCAAACTTGAATTGTATGAACGTTTAGGCCCTCTTATCTTCCTCGTTGTTGTAGCACAAGGTCTAAGGTGAGGTTTGGGGAATTATGGAAATGGATGAGGAATGGTGGAAGGGGGACTCACGGTTAGGGAATAATGGAAGTGTTTGAGGGGTGTTGTGTTGTGAATGAGATGAGATGGAGTGCGGAGTGAATGAATGAATGCAAGGGTATTTATAGGAGTAGTGGAGGGAACATATGGCTATGTCATTTGTAGGTGAAGTAGGTGGATGTTGTAGGTGAAGTACGTGGATGTTGTAGGTGAAGTAGGTGGATGTAGTAGGTGAAGTAGGTGGATGTTGTAGGTGATTATGAGTGATAAGTGATAAGTGTATGATATGTTAAGTGATAAGTGAATGATTATGATAAGTGATGAATGACATGTGGTGAATGATAAGTGGTAGTGTTTAAGTATTTAAAATAGGGAACAAAGCCCTTTCTTGCATGGCAAGGAAGGGAGACACAAGGAAACACACGACAATGTCCTAAGGTTGCTAGGAATGTTGTTTTTGTGTTCTAAAATGCGTAGGAGTTTTCAATGATGCTCAAACATGAGGTCTTTTTAGGATTTAACTTTCCTACTTCAAGTCTTCAATTTCGTCCATCCTTTTGGCTCCAAGCATATGATATCCATTCCAATCTCTAATTTGCTCCAAAAGGCTCCAAAAGGCATCCTTTTGCATACTTTGCCCTTAGAACCTGAAAACACACAAAAGAAGCATAAAGAACTAAATTAACTAAAGAAACATAACGTAAATGTACGAGAACAAGCCATTTAAGTCGCATAAATATGCTCCTATCAAATACCCCCACACTTAGCTTTTGCTAGTCCTCGAGCAAAATAGAAAAACAAAACAAAAAGAACAAAACACAACCTACACCTTCCAACAATCGTATCAGGGACTTCCAATGCACATGACAAATTAAAAATCATTATTCTCACAGATTTGAGCCATCTTTACACTTAAGTACATTCTTACTCATAGTCACCACATACTAGTTCACAATTAAGCATTTAAAACCATGTTTTGAATGTAGTAACATGCCTTAGAGAATTCCCTCAATTTCTTACTAGATGTACTCTCGTTTTTCACACAGATTTTCTGACTACACACCCTACACTAGGTATATGTGAGAAGATTGATGTAAACATGTAGACGAACACTCACATATGTTATAATAAGGAAAGCATTTTCTGGAGTTAATAAGCATGTTTAGATATGATCTCATGAATGGAATGCTACTACTTAGACGCGAGAACCAGTGACACCATAAGCCCATACCAAGTTCAAACTCCACAAATTGAAATACACAACACTCAAGATAGAAGTCAAGGGTTGTAACGGGGCTTGGGGTATGTGGATAACAAAGAAGGGATATGGAAAACAAAGGTTTTTAAAGAAATAGTGAGCAAAGCATTTGAATCAACTTAGAATTCACTTTTGAATGAAAACTCAACTTTTGAACAAAAAGGGAGAGTTTAGACAATTTACACCCAGAATTGGTGTTTTGGAACCTTTCTTCAATCGCTTATTCTTTCATTTTTTTCTTTTCTCTTTTTTTTTTTTTTTTTTTTTTTTTTTTTTTTTTTTTTTTTTTTTGAATCTCAAAACATCAACACTTAAACATTCTCTCCCCCACACTTATTTTCTTTCATAATGTAACTCAAAAGGAATTCAATTAAGTCATGCTCACTATCTTTTAAGAACAAGGGTGGGGATTGTCCTAAACTAGGCTAGGTGAGGAAAATGTGGGTAAACAAAGAATAAAGGCTAAACAAGGCTCAACGGGGTTAAAACTTACAACATATACGAAGTATGGGAAGTAAGGCTATTTGGCTATGGTGGTGGTCACTACACAACTTCTTCTTGAATATGTGTTATGCAAATCAATAACATGCTTTGAATGAAATGGGCATGAGTTCTAGCATTTGGAACTATATGATGAAACGCCTTCTAAGTAGTAACCAAGCAAAGAATAATGAGATCATGCAACGACTTTAGAAAACAAGAAATCACAGATTAAACTCTCCAAAGAACGTTATAGGCTCAAGTCTCTCAGGGTTGTAGCGTTTGTTTGAGTTCCTTCCTTCAAGCATGTTACAAAAACGAATTTTTTTTTCTTTTATGATTGCATGTGAAGTCATACATTATAACCATAACCAAGCATATACCAAGAGTAAATCATACTTTTCTCTATGTTTATAACTCTTTCTAACCGTCATGCAATTATAAACCAAATCCTTATCATTGTGTTGGAAGGTACCCTAAGACACAAACACACAAAAACGACTCAAAACACTCTTTTTAGGGTTTTTAAAACAAGGTTTTCAAATTTTTATGTGATTTTCGGAGTTATAAAACAAAACACACTAAAACACTCTAAAACAACTTAAAAACACCTTAAAAAAGCAAGGAACAACATTTGAAGTTATGGGTGATAAAATCCCACGAATTTGCATTAAATAAACTTAGTTACCCCCCCCCCCCCCCCCCCCACACTTAAATCAAACATTGTCCTCAATGTTTTAAGCATATGGTTCACACAAAACATAAGTAAACACACAAAAAACATTTAAACATACTAAACATGGCAGAATGTAATTAACAAAGAGAAGAGTTTAGAGACGCAAATCTGGTTATAGAGTGTAAATTCCATCTTCTCCTTGGTAATTGCATTGAGGCTTTTGATCTTTGTGATTCCACAGGCTTACTCTTGAACTGGTTTCTGCCCATCGTTGATTTTCCTTTGTGCTACTTCTTAAACTGGGCAGCAGGATGGTTCTTTTGGTCTTCCCCGAAGGTCTGAGCTTACTCCTTTGGTCTGTTTCTTTGTTCAATCTTTCCAATTCGTATTGAAAAGGGTTGGAGGATAACTCAGCCTATGTTTGTCTCCACATGCTTCAATGTATCATTTTCACTTGCCTTACTCGCTCCCCTTTGCAGAAGTGGTCCCTTCACCGGAAGTGTATCAACCGTTGAAGATGACTACTTGAGAGCAACGCTAGGTAAGCAATCAGGAATAGATTCCAGGCAGTTGGCTCCAGAACGGAAGACTGACTCCAAATGCCGGCTGATTGCTTCGTTTACTTTGCCATGCAAGTAAGAACAAGGACAAAGAAAAAGACAGGGAAAGAGCATGATATGAGATACTTTTGCTTTTGACCTTAATGATATGAGATACCTTTGCTTTTGAAGAAGCGGTGAATGAATCAGCACATGTATTTGTTGTGCTGTTTCCTCCTGGGTCATCTGTACTCCAGACATCTGGTATCATCTTTGGGGAAGAAGAAAGAATTGAGTATTTCGAAAGGCTTTGCTGGGAGTGCGCCCTCAGAGGTGAGGGAGAGTTGGGCATTTTCTTCAGGTTTGCCCTCCATAAAATACGAAGGTCGACATATATAGAGATAATAGCAAGTGGTGGTACTTTTTACCTTTGTCGACAAACGTTTTGATCCCGCAACTCCGGCTTTTTGAAATAGTGGCGCCTCTTCGATCTTTGAATACGCCTCTTCGATTTCTGAGCAGGCGCCCCTTCGAGTTCTGAGCGACACGTGGTAGTGCAGATGCGGCTCCTTTTGACAAAGCTGCACGCGTCTTCTGAAAAGCAGAGAAAGCGTCGCCGAACTTTGCGCTTGTCGGCTAAAGATGTGTAGTTGTGATGATGGCCTCCACGTGTTGTCTGAAAAGAAGAAATCTTTTGACAAAGTTGAACGCGCCTTCTGAAAAGCCGAGAAAGCGTCGCCTAAATTACACCGGAAGTTCCGGCTTTTTGAATTGGTCGACGCGTTGCCTTGGCTTTTTTATTGAGCTATCGATCACCACAACAAACACACTCTGAAGATTTCCCATTCTTGAAAACCGACTCCGGCCCTTTGAAATTTAACTCCATCCACCCATTCTCTTTGAACACTTTTGAAAAAAAAATGGCAAACTCATCGAACCTTAGCTTAGATTTGAGTCTCAGCAGCGATCCGGTTGCGCCCCGTCAAGGTAATGTATGGCGTCCTTCTTTTTTATCTTCTAACGGTCCTCTTTCAGGTGAAGACTCTGTGATGCAGGACGCCACAACAGCTACAATAGTAGCTAGGAACCTCCTCACTCCAAAAGATAGTAGGCTGCTGTCAGGACGGTCCGATGAGTTGGCCGTTCAAGAGTCCCTCGCACTTAGTGTTCAGTGTGCGAGCTCTGTGTCCAACATGGGCCTACGCCTGCTTGCTCGGTCCCGCCAAGTGGAATCGTTGATGGCAGAGGTGGAAAGTCTTAAGCAGGAAATCAAACAGCTTAAGTACGAGAATAGAAGTTTGCATGTGCTTGCAAATAACTATTCGGCGGGCATGAAGAGGAAGCTTGATGAGCTGCAAGAATCTGAGGGTCGAATTCACAATGACCATCAAAGGCTTGCGTCTTATCTCTAGAGGCACCTTTTTCCTGGGTCATCCAGCGCTTGGCCAAGTATTGAGGCCTGGAATGCTCTAGCTCCGATGGCTTCCGCTCCGATGCCTCCCGCTTCTATGCCTTCCGCTTCTGCGCCTTCCGCTCCTATGCCTTCCGCTTCTATTCCTTCTGCTTCGATGCCTCGTAGCGGGGCTTCACGTAAACATCTGTGAAGGCTCCATCTTTCTCCATGTTTAGTATTTTTTTTTTTTTTTTTTTTTTTACATAAATAAAATGAAACGGCATGGAATTTATCTTTGAATGGGCGGTGATACTTGAAATGATCCGGTAATAGTTTAAATTCCAGATTGGGTGCCTGAATCATTAACCACATGTTAGTATAAAAGAAAATTGAAATTTGGGGAGGCGGCTTACTTGTGTGCTCCAAAATGAACTCCAGAATAAACACCCCTTCGAAAGTTATGACTTGTCCCGTGTCATAAAATCCAACTTCCTTGGGAATTGTGGTTTCAAATATGTCCTCTTTGATGCCTTCTACATCTTCTCCAGCCACTACCTTCTCTTGAATCATTCTTCTTGGTGTACAAAGTCCTTTGAAGAATTCAACACCATCTAAAACTTGCTGTGTTGCACCAAGAATTGGAATAGCATTTTGCACCTTTGGGAAGGCTTCCACGATGTCCTTTTTACTCTCTTCTTGGTTGGGAATCAAAAACCTGCTAGGAAAAGGGACATTGGGTGGAATAGCATCAGAATAACATGGAATTGGGACGTCCTTACTGGTGGTGGGTGGTTTAGAGGGCTTAGGGGGCTGGGGCAAGGGTTGTTCTACCCTTGCCGTGTGCATGTCTTCTTCCTCCTCCTCAATTAGCAGCTCTTCCACTTCTAGGCTATGTTTGGACATTTTTAGGTCAGCTCCAACCTCCATAGCACTTCCCAAAGTGATAGCATTATGGATTTCAAAATCTTCCTTCGAGTTTTCAATAGTTGAGTTGGAGAGTTCACTTTGCTCTTGAATTTGTTTCATGAACTCCATAATCTGCCCAAATTGCTCGTCCAATTTACCCAACTTCTTGTCTTGATTTTGTTCGTCCTGCGTCAAAGAGGTTAGTAATTGAAAATTTTTATCATTATCCATGGACATACTTGAACTTGATTGGAATTGTTGTGGGGGAGGTTGTGGCGGCTGCATAGGTGTTGTATTGAACTCTTCATATGGTTGCCAATATGCTTCTTGTTGAGCCTCCTTGGCTTGATTTTGTGACCCCTGCGCCAAAGAATTTATTTCATTAAGAATTTGATTATAATCTATTGGCGAACTTGAATTTAATTGAGCATATTGCATATGAAGTTGTGGTGGCTGCATAGGTCTTGAATAGAACTCCTCATATGGTTGCCAATATGCTTCACGTTGAACTTGTTGATCTTCCCACCATATAGAGTTTGAATGATCCCTCCAATCTCTTTGTGGACATTGATTGGCTTGAAATCCTTGCCTATATGAAGCACCAAATGTAGGGACACTCTGCATTGTGGTCCTTTCGGCATACGGCGACAATTTAGAAGTAAGATTTGCCAATTGAGCTTGAATGCTAGCAAAATCCATATCTTACTTCTCTAGTACCTAAAATCAAAGAAAGAGAACTAAATCAAATATCAAAAGTAACAACAAACAAAGAAAACAACACTAAGTTAGAAACTAAAACGAAAACAACTAAACCAAAAAAAAGAAAAGAACCAAGGGATTAGCAAAGTTGCTAATCCCCGGCAACGGCGCCAAAATTTTGATGCGAGTTTTATACGCGCACAAATTAAACCCTCTTTTTGTCAAATTGTAGTATAGGTGCAAGTAGGGATCGTTCTGGACCGGGGATTAGGAGGGATTGTTAATCTCTTGGAAACTGACTTAAAAACGTAAAAACAATATAAAACACTAAACTAGACTCAAAGAATTCAAAAATACTTTAAAACATAAACTAAACAGATTCTAACAAGTTCAAAAGACTCAAAACTCTTAAAAACACAAACTAAATGGATTTCTAACTAATTTGACATTAAAGTAAAGGGGGATTTAGGTTTTGACAAAATTAAACTAAATGAACAAATTGCAATTAAAACAGAATGTAAATATGAATGTGAATAAAATATGGATGATGGAATAGCCAAGGGGTTCTTCTCCACACATGTTACACTTGCATACAAGATTGATTCTCAGTTGGTCTTTCGATAAATTATGAAACTCAACGCCCCGGGTTAATTAGGTCCGCTTAAATTAACCGTCAAGTTTTCCTTAAGTTAATGAATTGGATGGGTTAGCGCAACGCAATTCACCACATTCTCCAAAAGTCCTTTACGTGAACAGCACAATAAAGATATAATCAAAGATCATTAAGCATTATGAAAACTATAAGTGTTGATGAGGCATTCGTTACTATGATGAGCATGAAACTCGTGCCAAGAATTCATTTAACGCGATTGTTTATAAGCAACCTCCACTACTTGTGAATATAAGTTCATAACGATTAGGTGAAATTCACTTATATTCTAGCGTCATATTTATGCATGAAAATTAAGCGCGCATTCTTAATAAACATTCATAAATAAGTTATCAATCAAACAGTTAAACAAATTGAATCCACAACTTATGAAATTCCAACGAAAGTTAATCAATTCAAATTGCAAATATAAACATAGTTTCGAATCACCCCCTAGCTAAAGGGGGTTTAGTTCCTCATAACTTTGAAATCAAAGAAACACCTAAACATTCCAACAACTCAAACTTGAATTGTATGAACGTTTAGGCACTCTTCTCTTCCTCGTTCCTCATACGTACAAAACAAAGAGAATTGAATTTAAACTTTGAAATCAAAGAAACACCTAAACATTCCAACAACTCAAACTTGAATTGTATGAACGTTTAGGCCCTCTTATCTTCCTCGTTGTTGTAGCACAAGGTCTAAGGTGAGGTTTGGGGAATTATGGAAATGGATGAGGAATGGTGGAAGGGGGACTCACGGTTAGGGAATAATGGAAGTGTTTGAGGGGTGTTGTGTTGTGAATGAGATGAGATGGAGTGCGGAGTGAATGAATGAATGCAAGGGTATTTATAGGAGTAGTGGAGGGAACATATGGCTATGTCATTTGTAGGTGAAGTAGGTGGATGTTGTAGGTGAAGTACGTGGATGTTGTAGGTGAAGTAGGTGGATGTAGTAGGTGAAGTAGGTGGATGTTGTAGGTGATTATGAGTGATAAGTGATAAGTGTATGATATGTTAAGTGATAAGTGAATGATTATGATAAGTGATGAATGACATGTGGTGAATGATAAGTGGTAGTGTTTAAGTATTTAAAATAGGGAACAAAGCCCTTTCTTGCATGGCAAGGAAGGGAGACACAAGGAAACACACGACAATGTCCTAAGGTTGCTAGGAATGTTGTTTTTGTGTTCTAAAATGCGTAGGAGTTTTCAATGATGCTCAAACATGAGGTCTTTTTAGGATTTAACTTTCCTACTTCAAGTCTTCAATTTCGTCCATCCTTTTGGCTCCAAGCATATGATATCCATTCCAATCTCTAATTTGCTCCAAAAGGCTCCAAAAGGCATCCTTTTGCATACTTTTCCCTTAGAACCTGAAAACACACAAAAGAAGCATAAAGAACTAAATTAACTAAAGAAACATAACGTAAATGTACGAGAACAAGCCATTTAAGTCGCATAAATATGCTCCTATCAAGATGAACCCCTTAGCTAGCTTCCCATCCATTCCATTCCATCAAATTCGTTTTTACAATCTGTTCTAATTTCACAAAGTTTTAAGTTTTGTTTTCAAATTCGTCAAAACCTCAATCCCCCTTTACTTTAGTGTCCAATTTAGTTAGAAAGTGTCTTAGTTTGTGTTTCTAAGTGTTTTGAATCAATTTATTATCCAATTTCGTCCAAAGTAGTCAAAGTGCTCAAAACTGCCCAGATTGTGTTTTTAAGGCAGTTTTGAGTGTTTTGGTGCTGTTTTGAGTCTTTTGGTTTGTTTTAGTGTTTTAAGTGTTTAGTTTTACATTCTTTGAGTCTAGTTTAGTGTTTTATATTGTGTTTTTACGTTTTTGAGTCAAATCCAAGTGATTAACAATCCCTCCTAATCCCCGGTCCAGAACGATCCCTACTTACATACTTACTACAATTGATAAAAAGAGGGTTTAATTTGTGTGCGTATAAATCACGCATCAAATTTTGGCGCCGTTGTCGGGGATTAGCAAACTTGCTAATCCCTTGTGTTTGTGTCGGGTCAAAGTGTGTCTTAAGGTCAAGAGTCGAGTGTGTGTATTTGTTCTTTCTTTTTATTTTTTTTTGTGTTTGCCGTGCATAATCTGTTTGCTTTTGTTTGTGTGCCGTGACATATTCCTTGTTTTGGGTGTGTTTGCCGTGCTTCTAAGAGAGTTGCTAAATTCTTTTGCTTCATTGTTGTAGATACAAGTGTATGACTCGTAGTTCTCATCCCGTGCGTGAGAATATCTTGGAGTTTGACGACGATTTTGAACGAACTTTGAGAAGAAACAGGAAGCAACCAGAACCTAATCCACCTAGTTCTAGTTCTGAGACCGAATCTAAAGAAGAAGAAGTGGAGGAAGAAGAACAGGTCATGGCGATAGAGAATCGAACAATCAAGGAGCTTTCTGCCTCGGGATTAGATAATGCCATGCCATTATGCATTCAATATCCTAGGGCGGCCCAAGGCAAGACCGATGAGTTCGAATTGAAGTCAAGCTTGCTGCATCATATTCCCAAGTACCATGGGCTGTCCATGGAAGATCCAAACAAGCATTTGAAGGAGTTTGAAGTTGTATGCTCAAGCATGACACCCATTAACGTTGATGGGAATATTTTGAAGATGAAAGCTTTTCCATTCTCTCTTGTGGAAAAGGCTAAGGATTGGCTTTATGAATTGGCACCCGGGACCGTTACTTCTTGGGAGAGCATGAAGAGAGCGTTCTTGGAGAAGTTCTTCCCTACTTCAAGAGTCATTCTCTTGAGGAAGAAATTTAGCGGAATCTAACAAAGTCAAGGAGAATCTTTTCCGGCATACTACGAGCGTTTTAAAGCCCTTGTTGCATCATGTCCTCAACATCAAATGAAGGAGGAGCTTCTCCTTCAATACTTCTATGAGGGCCTTCTTCCCATTGAAAGGCAAATGCTCGATGCTTCGGCGGGAGGTGCATTGGTGGACAAAACTCCTATGGCAGCCAAGACCCTAATTGCAAACCGTGCTCTAAATGCACAACAATATGAAGGACTTGGGCAAAGGGACCCCCCATGGCAACACTTGAATGAGGTAAGTTCTCAATCCGATATTCAATCTCAGTTAGCTAATCTTACTTCTATTGTGTCTCAGATGGCTGAAGGAATGAAGATACAAGGACCGATTGTATGTGGTGTATGTTCTATCCAAGTACACCCTTCGGAAAGGTGCCCTCAATTGATTGAGAATGGGGGATGGGAGAGTGCAAATGCCATTGGATTTCCAAGCCACAATCAACCAAGGAATGATCCATATTCCAACACATACAATCCGGGTTGGAGAGACCATCCAAACTTCAAATGGAGAGATCCTCAACAACCTCAACAACAAGGAGGCTTTAGACAACAACCCCCGGGGTTCTACACCAAGCCATTCGGCCCCAATCCAAACCAAGCACAACCTGCCCAAAACAATCAAGGTATGTCGTTGGACAATGAAACACTTCTTAAGTTACTTACCAATTTGTCTCAGGGGCAAGAGAATCAAACCAAAGCCATGCAAAACCAAGACAAAAGGGTGGATCACTTGGAGAAACAAATTGGGCAGATTGTGGAGTTTGTAGGACAATTCCGAGACCAAGGCAAGCTCCCTAGCTCAACCATTGTCAATCCAAAGGGAGGATTCAAATCTGCCAAGGCAATCATGTTGAGAAGTGGTAAGGAGGTCGGAACCACCCTAAGCCCGTCCAAAACAAGTCAAGAAGAGGACGTGTTGCTGCAAGAAGAGGAGGAACAAGCAAAGAAGGCCACGGCAAGGGTGAAAGAAACTTTGCCGCAGCCCCCTATTGTGCCAAAACCGTCCAACACGCCTAAGGTAAGTCCAAATTCAACTTTGACAAGTTCTATTCTACTAAACGTGCCCTTTCCTAGCAGGTTTAGGCAATCAAAGAAGGAGGAGAGTGAAAAGGACATTCTGGAAACATTTAGGAAAGTTCAAGTCAACATTCCGCTCCTTGATGCAATCAAGCAAGTCCCTAAGTATGCCAAGTTCTTAAAAGAGCTTTGCACAACGAGGAAGAGGATTTCAAACAAGGAGGTGGTCCAGGTAAGTGAGAATGTGTCTGCAGTGCTACAAAAGAAACTACCACCTAAATGTAAAGATTCGGGTAGTTTTACAATTCCTTGTGTTATTGGAAATACTAAGTTTGAACATGCTATGTTAGACTTAGGAGCGTCAATTAATGTCATGCCTTATTCAATTTATGCATCTATGAACTTAGGAGAGCTTAAAAATGATGGTGTGATTATTCAATTAGCCGATTGTTCTAATGCATATCCAAAAGGAGTTTTGGAAGATGTTTTGGTGCAGGTTAACAATTTAATTTTCCCAGCGGACTTCTATGTGCTTGACATGGAAGATTCGGCCCATTCTACCCCATTGCCGATCCTCCTTGGGAGACCTTTCATGAAAACGGCCCGCACCAAGATAGACGTGTTCAAGGGGACATTATCAATGGAATTTGATGGGGAAGTTATTGATTTCAATCTTTTTGAAACTATAAAATACCCTAAAGATTTTCATTCTTGTTTTTCTATTGATATATTTGATTCATTGGCGCAGGATTATCTTGACTCCTTGGAGAGGGACCCCCTTGAAACGACCATTACCAAAGGAATGAGACTTAAAACCGAAGGGGTAAGAGAGGATAAAACCCACGGCATGCATGTGGAATTCCATGCCATGCCTACATGTGAAGATGAGGCCGAGATGGTTGCTGCCCTTGAGTCGTTGCCACACCACTTTGGTAAGCCTCCAAACCCAATTCCAATTCCTGTTTCTACTAACAAGTTGTTACCTTCAGTGATTCAGGCACCCATTCTTGAACTTAAACCATTGCCAGATCATTTGAAGTATGTCTATTTGGGAGAGAATGAGACGTTGCCCGTCATAGTTTCCTCATCCCTCACGTCAATGGAGGAGGAGAAATTGATTCGGGTGTTGAAAGAGCACAAAACGGCCATAGGATGGACCTTGGCCGACATCAAGGGTATTAGTCCTACAACTTGCATGCATCGCATACTTCTAGAGGAGGGGGCTAAACCAACTAGAGAGGCTCAACGCCGGCTCAACCCTCCAATGATGGAAGTTGTGAAAAAGGAGATTATCAAGCTTCTAGATTGTGGGGTGATTTATCCTATCTCGGATAGCCGTTGGGTTGCACCGGTTCAAGTTGTGCCCAAGAAATCCGGAGTGACTGTGGTGAAGAATGCCGAGAATGAGCTTGTGCCAACTCGTATCCAAACAGGTTGGAGAGTGTGCATTGACTATAGGAAGCTTAACGCCACCACAAGGAAAGATCCCTTCCCTTTGCCATTCATTGATCAAATGCTTGAAAGGTTAGCCGGTCATTCTTTTTATTGTTTTCTTGATGGTTATTCGGGATATAATCAAATTGTTATAGCTCCAGATGATCAAGAAAAGACTGCTTTTACTTGTCCATTTGGTACTTTTGCTTATCGTCGAATGCCATTTGGTTTATGTAATGCACCAGCCACCTTCCAAAGATGCATGTAAGTATCTTTTCAGATTTTGTAGAAAAGATTATTGAAATTTTCATGGATGATTTTAGCGTGTTTGGTGATTCGTTTGATGATTGTTTAGATAATCTCACGTTAATCTTAAAACGATGCATTGAAACTAACCTTGTTTTAAATTGGGAAAAATGTCATTTTATGGTAAAACAAGGAATAGTTCTAGGACATATTATTTCGGCCAAGGGTATTGAAGTGGATAAATCCAAAATAGATCTTGTACGCTACTTACCCTCTCCTACTTCGGTTAGAGAGGTTCGTTCTTTTCTTGGACATGCAGGATTTTATAGGCGATTCATCAAAGACTTTTCTAAGATTTCCCAACCCCTATGCCGACTTCTCCAAAAGGAGGTGCCATTCAAGTTCGACGAGGAATGTGAGAAGGCCTTCAAACACCTAAAGGAGATGCTTACTTCGGCCCCTATCATAGTTCCACCAGATTGGAGCCTTCCTTTTGAGCTTATGTGTGATGCCTCAGATTATGCATTAGGAGCTGTTTTAGGCCAACGGAAGAACAAGCAGCCGCATGTCATATACTATGCATCTCGGACCCTAAATGATGCTCAATTGAACTACTCCACAATGGAAAAAGAACTTCTTGCTGATGTTTTTGCTTTAGATAAGTTTCGTTCTTATTTACTTGGTACTAAAGTGATAATCTATTCTGATCATGCAGCATTGAAGTACTTACTTACGAAGAAGGAGGCCAAACCAAGACTTATTCGTTGGATGCTCCTACTTCAAGAGTTCGACATCGAAATCCGGGACAAGAAAGGAAGTGAAAACGTGGTGGCTGACCACTTAAGCCGTTTGGTGCATGAGGAGGATGCCGTGCCTATCCCAGAGACATTCCCAGATGAGCAGTTACTGTCCATCGAGGTAAGTGCACCATGGTATGCCGATTTAGTGAACTATTTAGTGTCTAAACAAGTTCCAAGCACCCTAAACAAGCAACAAAGTGATAAACTTAAAAAGGATGCATGTTTTTATGTGTGGGATGACCCATATTTGTGGAAATATTGCCCTGATCAGATTTACGTAGGTGTGTTCATGAAACGGAGTTTAATTCAATTTTAACTTTCTGTCACACTTATGCATGTGGGGGTCATTTCGGCACTCAAAGAACAGCACATAAAGTTTTAGAATGTGGATTTTATTGGCCTACTATATTTAAGGATGCTAGAACTTTTTGTGTGACTTGTGATCGTTGTCAAAGGACGGGCAATATAGGTGCCAAAGACCAAATGCCGCAACATCCCATCTTTTCTGTCGAAATCTTTGATGTTTGGGGCATTGATTTTATGGGTCCTTTTCCTTCATCTTATGGTTGTGTTTATATTTTACTTGCGGTTGATTATGTTTCGAAATGGGTGGAAGCTAAAGCCACCCGTACTAATGATTCCAAAATGGTTGCAGAATTTGTGAAAACTAACATATTTGCAAGATTTGGAATGCCAAGGGTTCTTATAAGTGATGGAGGCTCTCACTTTTGTAATCGGACCATAGAGGCATTGCTCAAGAAGTACAATGTCACACATAAGGTGGCAACACCTTATCATCCTCAAACAAGTGGGCAAGCCGAGGTTTCTAATCGAGAAATCAAGCAGATTTTAGAAAAGACTGTTGGGCCAACTCGGAAGGATTGGAGCTTGCGTTTGAATGACGCGTTGTGGGCATATCGTACCGCCTACAAAACACCAATTGGAATGTCTCCATTTCGGCTCATTTATGGGAAACCATGCCATCTTCCCGTTGAATTGGAGCATAAAGCACATTGGGCCATAAAAACATTCAATATGGACATTGATGCTGCTGGAGTTCATAGGAAGCTTCAATTGAATGAGCTGGAGGAGATAAGGAATGAGGCTTATGAGAACGCGCGCATTTACAAAGAGAAAACAAAGGCTTACCATGACAGGATGATTTGGAGCAAGACATTCTTGATGCGAAAATTATACGCACACAAATTAAACCCTCTTTTTGTCAAATTGTAGTAAGTATGTAAGTAGGGATCGTTCTGGACCGGGGATTAGGAGGGATTGTTAATCACTTGGATTTGACTCAAAAACGTAAAAACACAATATAAAACACTATACTAGACTCAAAGAACGCAAAACTAAACTTTAAAACACTAAGACAAACCAAAAGACTCAAACATCACCCAAAACACTCAAAACTACCTTAAAAACACTTTCTGGGCAGTTTTGAGCACTTTGGTGAATTTGGACGAATTTGTGTAACAAATTGAATCAAAACTCTTATAAACATAAACTAAGACACTTTCTAACTAAGTTGGACACTAAAGTAAAGGGGGATTAAGGTTTTGACGAAACTAAATTAAATGGACAGATTGCAATTAAAACAGAATGTAAATATGAAATTGATGAAATGGAATGAATGGATGCTAGCCAAGGGGTTCATCTCCACACATGTTACACTTGCATAATAAAATGATTTCCAATTGCATTTCAATAAACCATGAATTCTCAATGCTCCAAGTTAATTAGGTCCGCTTAAATTAACTTTCAGATTTCCCTAGATTCATTGGATTGAATGGAATACGCATTACAACCAAATTATTCCTAATCAAAGTCCCTAACTATGGAATACGCATGATAGAGACATTCAACAAAGATCATTAAGTTCAACGGAAATCATAAACATCGACGAGGCATTCATAACTATGGAATACGCATGAAACTTATGCCAAGAATTCATTTAACGCGATTGTTTATAAGCAACCTCCACTACTTGTGAATATAAGTTCGTAACTATTAGGTGAAACTCACTTATATTCTAGCGTCATATTCATGCATGAAAATTAAGCGTGCACTCTCAATAAACATACATAAATAAGTTATCAATCAAACAGTTAAACAAATTGAATCCACAACTTATGAAACGTAATTAGAAGTAATCAAATCAAAATGCAAGCATAAACATATATTTCGAATCCCCCCCTAGCCAAGGGGGGGGGTTTAGTTCCTCATACGTACAAAACAAAGAGAATCAAAGAAACACCTAAACATTCCAACAACTCAAACTTGAATTGTATGAACGTTTAGGCCCTCTTCTCTTCCATTCCTCATTCGTACAAAACAAAGAGTATTGAAATTAAACATTGAAATCAAAGAAACACCTAAACATTCCAACAACTCAAACTTGAATTGTATGAACGTTTAGGCCCTCTTATCTTCCTCTTTGTTGTAGCACAAGGTCTAAGGTGAATTTTGGGATTATGGATGATTTTCTGAAAATGGAAGAGTGAATCGGAATTGTGGCTGCAATGGATGCTTATTTATAGGTGAAGAAGAGGGAATATGACAGCTAGGAGGTTGGTGGAAATCTAGAAATGCATGTGGAGTGGCTGCAAGGTGTGAATGATTATGAATGCATGTGCAATGTTTTGGGAGAAAATGGGAGTGCATGTGGTTGCAATGGATTAAAGGGTGAATGCATGTGCAATGATGAAGTGGGATGGCTGAAATTGTAAGGGGAATGCATGTGGAAATGCTGCTAGGTTGGTGATAGGAGCATATTCATGCGACTTAAATGGCTTGTTCTCGTGCATTTACATTATGTTTCTTTAGTTATTTTAGTCCTTTATGCTTCTTTTGTGTGTTTTCAGGTTCTAAGGGCTTAGGGAGCAAGAAAGTGCATTTTGAGGCTATTTGGAGCATTTTTGG
The DNA here is from genome assembly GCF_963583255.1 of Pyrus communis. Taxonomy (NCBI): domain Eukaryota; kingdom Viridiplantae; phylum Streptophyta; class Magnoliopsida; order Rosales; family Rosaceae; genus Pyrus; species Pyrus communis. The sequence continues at coordinate 8,526,987 of NC_084814.1, read as the reverse complement.
GCAAGGATTGGATAGCTTCATCATGGAGCAAAGAGGATGGACGAAATTGAAGCCTTGTATGCTCTTTGGGGACATCAAACAAAGGGCCTGGCCCAATCAAACAAATCCTTTGAGCCATGGAAAACCTCTAGCCCAATCAAACATATTATGCCATGCAAACCAACCTATTTTAGGCCCATTCTATGTACTTAAACCCTAGCCCTTTAAACTAGCCCTATTATCACTTATCACTTTCATTCACTTATCACTCACCACATATCATTCATTTATCACTTAACATATCATTCACTTATCACTTATCATACTCATAATCATCTACACATTTCAACCATTTAAACATATGCATTTCAACTCACATGCACATCCACCTCTTTCCACCTAATCCACATGCTTTCACAACCTAAAACACATGCACATGCACCACTAATCCCTTCACTTTCATGCCATCATTTCTTCCCCCCCCAATGCCGTGCACTCCTTGAGCATTTCCAGTTTTTCCCCTTCTCTTTGTATTCACAAGTCACATGCATTCACTTCATCATTACACCACCACTCATTCTTTAAATCCACATGCACATTTAATCATTCATTCAAGCCCCCTTGTGCCATGTTTCCCCCTTTGTTCCCACCCATCACATGCATCATCATCAAACAAACACTCAATGCCGTGCACTCCCACTTCATTATTCCAGCTTTCCAACTTAGTTCACATGCATTCCATCCTTTAATATCCAACCCACATGCACTTTAATCATTCAATTACCCCATTCACACACCTTTTCTTCAAACCTAACCCATGCATTCCCTTGTATTTCCACAATCTTAATCAGCCAACACATGCACAAATCCATCCATGCCGTGGGTTCCCTTTGCTCCCCTTGTGCAATTCCAGTTTTCACATGGTTAAACAAATTGATAAATAAGTTATCAATCAAATGGTTAAACAAATTGAATCCACAACTTATTAAATTCCAACCAAAAGTAATCAATTCATAATGCAAGCATAAACATGTATTTTGAATCACCCCCTAGCTAAAGGGGGGTTTAGTTCCTCATAACTTTGAAATCAAAGAAACATCTAAACATTCCAACAACTCAAACTCGAATTGTATGAACGTTTAGGCACTCTTCTCTTCCATTACAAAACAAAGAAAATTGAATTCAAACTTTGAAATCAAAGAAACACCTAAACATTCCAACAACTCAAACTTGAATTGTATGAACGTTTAGGCACTCTTCTCTTCCTCGTTGTTGTGGCACAAGGTCTAAGGTGATGTTTAGGGCTTTAGGTGTATGTGGAATGGAGTGAGGAGTGGTTGGAGATGGAAGAAAAGATGCAGGAAATTGAAGTGGGACTCACGGCAATGGAAGAATGGAATGTGTTTGTGGTGTGTTGTGTATGAAATGAGATGTGAATTGAATGGGGAGTGAATGAATGAATGCTAGGGTATTTATAGGGGTAGTGGAGGGAACATATGGCTGTTTGTTTAAGCATTTGTGTGGAGGAATGATGGAAAAACAGCTAGGACACATGTGAAAACTGGAATTGCACAAGGGGAGCAAAGGGAACCCACGGCATGGATGGATTTGTGCATGTGTTGGCTGATTAAGATTGTGGAAATACAAGGGAATGCATGGGTTAGGTTTGAAGAAAAGGTGTGTGAATGGGGTAATTGAATGATTAAAGTGCATGTGGGTTGGATATTAAAGGATGGAATACATGTGAACTAAGTTGGAAAGCTGGAATAATGAAGTGGGAGTGCACGGCATTGAGTGTTTGTTTGATGATGATGCATGTGATGGGTGGGAACAAAGGGAGAAACATGGCACAAGGGGGCTTGAATGAATGATTAAATGTGCATGTGGATTTAAAGAATGAGTGGTGGTGTAATGATGAAGTGAATGCATGTGACTTGTGAATACAAAGAGAAGGGGAAAAACTGGAAATGCTCAAGGAGTGCACGACATTGGGGGGGGGGGGGAAGAAATGATGGCATGAAAGTGAGGGGATTAGTGGTGCATGTGCATGTGTTTTAGGTTGTGAAAGCATGTGGATTAGGTGGAAAGAGGTGGATGTGCATGTGAGTTGAAATGCATATGTTTAAATGGTTGAAATGTGTAGATGATTATGAGTATGATAAGTGATAAGTGAATGATATGTTAAGTGATAAATGAATGATATGTGGTGAGTGATAAGTGAATGAAAGTGATAAGTGATAATAGGGCTAGTTTAAAGGGCTAGGGTTTAAGTACATAGAATGGGCCTAAAATAGGTTGGTTTGCATGGCATAATATGTTTGATTGGGCTAGAGGTTTTCCATGGCTCAAAGGATTTGTTTGATTGGGCCAGGCCCTTTGTTTGATGTCCCCAAAAAGCATACAAGGCTTCAATTTCGTCCATCCTCTTTGCTCCATGATGAAGCTATCCAATCCTTGCCCAAAAATGCTCCAAATAGCCTCAAAATGCACTTTCTTGCTCCCTAAGCCCTTAGAACCTGAAAACACACAAAAGAAGCATAAAGGACTAAAATAACTAATAAAACATAACGTAAATGCACGAGAACAAGCCATTTAAGTCGCATGAATATGCTCCTATCAAATACCCCCACACTTAGCTTTTGCTAGTCCTCGAGCAAAACAGAAAAACAAAACAAAACAACAAAAGAACACGAAACTAGACAAAACGAACAAAACACCACCTACACCTTCCAACAATCGTCTCACGGATTTCCAATGCACATGACAAGTTAAAAATCATTATTCCCATAGATTTTAGCCATCTTTACACTTAAGTACATTCTTAATCATAGTCACCACATACTAGTTCACAATTTAAGCATTTAAAACCATGATTTGAATGTAGTAACATGCCTTAGAGAATTTGCTCAATTCCTTACAAGATATGCACTCGATTTTCACTCAGAATTTCTAACTACACACCCTAATCTAGTCATATGTGAGAAGATTGATGTAACATGAAAACGAACACTCACATATAAGTATCACAAAGAACGCAATTTCTGGAGTTAAAAAGCATGTTTAGATATGATCTCATGAATGGAATGCTACTACTTAGACGCGAGAACCAGTGACACCATAAGCTCATACCAAGTTCAAACTCCACAAATTGAAATACACAACACTCAAGATAGAAGTCAAGGGTTGTAACGGGGCTTGGGGTATGTGGATAACAAAGAAGGGATATGGAAAACAAAGGTTCTTAAAGAAATAGTGAGCAAAGCATTTGAATCAACTTAGAATTCACTTTTGAATGAAAACTCAACTTTTGAACAAAAAGGGAGAATTTAGACAATTTACGCCCAGAATTGGTGTTTTGGAACCTTTCTTCAATCACTTATTCTTTTCTCTTTTTTTTTTTTTTTTTTTTTTTTTTTTTTTTTTTTTTTTTTCTTTTGAATCTCAAAACATAAACACTTAAACATTCTCTCCCCCACACTTATTTTCTTTCATAATGTAACTCAAAAGGAATTCAATTAAGTCATGCTCACTATCTTTTAAGAACAAGGGTGGGGATTGTCCTAAACTAGGCTAGGTGAGGAAAAAGTGGGTTAACAAAGAACATGGGCTAACACGGCTCAACGGGGGTACAACTTACAACATATACGAAATATGGGAAGTGAGGCTATTTGGCTATGGTGGCAACTACACAACTTCATCTTGAATATGTGTTATGCAAATCAATAACATGCTTTGAATGAAATGGGCATGAGTTCTAGCATTTGGAACTATATGATGAAACGCCTTCTAAGTAGTAACCAAGCAAAGAATAATGAGATCATGCAACGACTTTAGAAAACAAGAAATCACAGATTATACTCTCCAAAGAACGTTATAGGCTCAAGTCTCTTAGGGTTGTAGCGTTTGTTTGAGTTCCTTCCTTCAAGCATGTTACAAAAACGAATTTTTTTTTTCTTTTATGATTGCATGTGAAGTCATACATTATAACCATAACCAAGCATATACCAAGAGTAAATCAAACTTTTCTCTATGTTTATAACTCTTTCTAACCGTCATGCAATTATAAACCAAATCCTTATCATTGTGTTGGAAGGTACCCTAAGACACAAACTCACAAAAACGACTCAAAACACTCTTTTTAGGCTTTTCAAAACAATTTTTCAAATTTTTATGTGCTTTTCGGAGTTATAAAAACAAAACATACTAAACACTCTAAAACAACTTAAAAACACCTTAAAACAGCAAGGAACAACATTTGAAGTTATGGGTGATAAAATCCCACGAATTTGCATTAACAACATTAGTTACCCCCCCACACTTAAATCAAACATTGTCCTCAATGTTTTAAGCATAGATTCACACAAAACATAAGTAAACACACAAACAACAACTAAACATACTAAACATGGCATAATGTAATTAACAAAGAGAAGAGTTTAGGGACGCAAATCTGGTTATGGAGTGTAAATTCCCTCTTCTCTTTGTTGATTACATTGAGGCTTGATCTTGATGATTCCACAGGCTTACTCTCGAACTGGTTTCCGCCCATCATTGATTTTCCTTTGTGCTACTGGGCTGGAGGATTCTTTTGGTCTTCCCCGAAGGTCTGAGCTTACCCCTTTGGTCTATTTCTTTGTTCAATCTTTCCAATTCGTATTGAAAAGGGTTGGAGGATAACTCAGCCTATGTTTGTCTCCACATGCTTCAATGTATCATTTTCACTTACCTTACTCGCTCCCCTTTGCAGAAGTGGTCCCTTCTCCGGAAGTGTATCAACCGTTGAAGATGACTACTCGAGAGCAACGCTAGGTAAGCAATCAGGAATAGATCCCAGGCAGTTGGCTCCAGATCGGAAGACTGACTCCAAGTGCCGGCTGATTGCTTCTTTTACTTTGCCATACGAGTAAGAACAAGGACAAAGAAAAAGACAGGGAAAGAGCATGATATGAGATACTTTTGCTTTTGACCTTGATGATATGAGATACCTTTGCTTTTGAAGAAGCGGTGAATGAATCAGCACATGTATTTGTTGTGCTGTTTCCTCCTGGGTCATATGTACTCCAGGCATCTGGTATCATCTTTGGGGAAGAAGAAAGAATTGAGTATTTCGAAAGGCTTTGCTGGGAGTGCGCCCTCAGAGGTGAGGGAGAGTTGGGCATTCTCTTCAGGTTTGCCTTGCCATAAAAGACGAAGGTCGACATATATAGAGAAAATATCAAGTGGTGGTACTGTGTTTTTACCCTTGTCGACAAATGTCTCTTCGATTTCTGAGCAGGCGCCCCTTCGATTTCTGAACGACGCCCCTTTGCTTTCTGAACGACACGTAGTAGTGCGGATGCGGCTCCTTTTGACAAAGCTGCACGCGTTTTCTGAAAAGCAGAGAAAGCGTCGCCGAACTTTGCGCTTGTCGGCTAAAGAGGTGTAGTTGCGATGATGGCCTCCACGTGTTTTCAGCTTTGTCAGATATCTTTTGACAAAGTTGAACACGTCTTCTGAAAAGCCGAGAAAGCGTCGCCTAAATTACGCCGGAAAATCTGGCTCTTTGAATCGGTGGACGTGTCGCCTTGGCTTTTTATAGAGCTATCAATCACCCCAACACACACACTCTGAAGAATTCCCATTCTTGAACATCGTCTCCGGCCCTTTGAAATTTTTACTCCATCCCTTCTCTTTGAACACTTTTGAAAAATGGCAAACTCATCGAACCTTAGCTTGGAATTGAGCCTTAGCAGTGATACGGGCGCGCCGCGTCAAGGTAACGTATGACGCCCTTCTTTCTTATCTTCTAACGGTCTTCTCACAGGTGAAGACTCCGTGATGCAGGACGCCACAACAGCTACAATAGTAGCTAGGAACCTCCTCACTCCAAAAGATAGTAGGCTGCTGTCAGGACGGTCCGATGAGTTGGCCGTTCAAGAGTCCCTCACACTTAGTGTTCAGTGTGCGAGTTCTGTGTCCAACATGGGCCAACGCCTGCTTGCCCGCTCCCGTCAGGTGGAATCATTGATGGCAGAGGTGGAAAGTCTCAAGCAGGAGATCCAGCAGCTGAAGTATGAGAATAGAAGTTTGCACGTGCTTGCAAACAACTATTCGACGGGCATGAAGAGGAAGCTTGATGAGCTGCAAGAGTCTGAAGGTCGGTTTCACAGTGACCGTCAAAGGTTTTCGTCTTTCCTCCAGAGGCACCTTTTTCCTGGCTCATCCAGCGCTTGGCCAAGTATTGAGGCCTGGAATGCTCTATCTTCGATGCCTCCCGCTCCGATGCCTTCTGTTCCTATGCCTTCCGCTCCGATGCCTTCTGTTCCTACGCCTTCCGCTTCAAGAGTAAAGCCACGTAGTGGGGCCTCAAGCAAACAACCTTTGTGAAGCACCATCTTTCTTTGTTTAGCAGTGCCTATCAATAAATCAAACATTTTCTCAATGTTACAATCATAGACTCACACAATTAATAAACAAACAAACAATAACAACTAAACAACCTAACAAGGCAGAAACGAAATAGCAACAAAGAGAAGAGTTTTTTAGGAATCTGGATTTGGAGTGCTTTCTAAGTCTTCCTTTGTTGAATGCATGGGTTGCCTCCCAAGTAGCGTTTTCTTTTACGTCTTGCAGCCGGACGGTACCTCCGTTTAAGCTTGACTAGGTTCCACGGCATGGAGGGGTACCTCCTCCACGACATGCTCCTCAAACGTCTCGTAATAGGGCTTCAATCGATGCCCATTCACTTTGAATTCTTGCTGCGTCCTAGAACTTTTGATTTGTACTGCACCATAAGGTAAAACGTTAGTAACAACAAACGGGCCAATCCATTTAGAACGCAACTTACCAGGAAACAAACGTAGGCGAGAGTTGAAAAGTAACAGTTTCTGCCCAACTGTGAAGGTCTTGGTTCGAATCATTTTATCATGGAATGCTTTGGTCTTGGCTTTGTACATCCGGGCATTCTCATAGGCTTCATTCCGAATCTCCTCAAGTTCATTCAATTGGAGCTTCCTATGAACTCCCGCTGCATCTATGTCCATGTTGAAAGTCTTCACGGCCCAATGTGCCTTGTGCTCTAACTCTACGGGCAAATGACATGGCTTACCATAGACGAGCCGAAAAGGTGACATCCCAATGGGTGTTTTGTATGCCATACGATATGCCCACAGTGCATCATCTAAACGTAAGCTCCAATCCCTCCTTGTTGGTCCAACGGTCTTCTCCAAAATTTGTTTGATTTCTCGGTTAGACACCTAGGCTTGGCCATTTGTTTGAGGATGGTAAGGTGTGGAGACCTTATGGTTGACATGGTACTTTCTTAGCAACGCCTCAATGGTCCGATTGCAAAAGTGAGACCCTCCATCACTTATGATTACTCTCGGCATTCCAAACCTAGCAAAAATGTTAGATTTCACGAAATCTGCAACCACCTTAGAATCGTTAGTACGGGTGGCTTTTGCTTCCACCCATTTAGAAACATAATCAACGGCTAGCAAGATATAAGTGAAACCATAAGATGGAGGGAAAGGGCCCATGAAATCAATGCCCCAAACATCAAAAATTTCAACATTAAAGATAGGGGTTTGCGGCATTTGGTCCTTGGTACCTATGTTACCCATTCGTTGGCAACGATCACAAGACATACAAAAGGTTCTATCATCCCTAAATATAGTCGGCCAATAAAAACCACACTCTAGAACCTTGAGGGCAGTGCGTTGTGTGCCAAAATGACCACCACATGCATATGTGTGACAAAAGCTTAGAATTGAGTGAAATTCAGAATCATGCACACATTTACGTACAATTTGATCTGAGCAATACTTCCACAAATAAGGGTCATCCCAAACATAGAAACGTGCATCATTTTTAAGCTTATCACTTTGGTGTTTGTTTAGTTCATTTGGAAATTGTTTAGCCACCAAGTAATTCACTAAATCTGCATACCATGGTTCACTTACCTCAATGGATAGCAGCTGCTCATCGGGAAAAGTTTCAGGGATAGGTACGGCATGCTCATGCTCCTCGTGGATCATTCGGCTTAAATGGTCAGCCACTACATTCTCGCTTCCTTTCTTATCCCGGATTTCAATATCAAATTCTTGAAGAAGAAGAATCCAACGGATAAGCCTCGGCTTTGCTTCCTTTTTCGTGATCAAGTACCTCAAAGCTGCATGATCAGAATAAACGATTACTTTAGTACCAATTAAATATGAACGGAATTTATCTAAAGCAAAAACCACAGCTAGAAGTTCTTTTTCCGTCGTGGAGTAGTTCAATTGGGCATCATTGAGAGTCCGAGAGGCATAGTATATGACATGCGGCCGCTTGTCTCTTCTTTGTCCTAGAACAGCACCTAATGCATCGCACATGAGCTCGAACGGAAGGCTCCAATCTGGAGGTACAATAATGGGGGCCGAGACTAGCTTCTCCTTGAGTTGGTTAAATGCCGAATTACACTCTTCATCAAACTTGAATGGCACATCTTTTTGAAGCAATCGGCAAAGAGGGTTGGACATCTTGGAGAAGTCCTTGATAAAACGCCTATAGAACCCTGCATGGCCAAGAAACGAACGTACCTTTCTAACCGAAGTAGGAGAGGGTAAGTGACGTACAAGGTCTATTTTCGATTTATCTACTTCAATTCCTTTTTCTGAAACAATATGTCCTAAAACTATACCTTGTTTCACCATAAAATGACATTTCTCCCAATTCAAGACAAGGTTAGTTTCAACACATCGTTTCAAAATTAAGGTCAGATTATCCAAGCAATTATCAAATGAACTCCCAAATACACTGAAATCATCCATGAAAACCTCAATGATCTTTTCAACAAAATCGGAAAATATACTTACCATACACCTTTGGAAAGTGGCCGGTGCGTTGCATAAGCCAAATGGCATGCGACGATAAGCAAATGTTCCAAAGGGACATGTGAATGTGGTCTTCTCTTGATCATCCGGGGCTATCACAATTTGGTTATATCCAGAGTATCCATCAAGAAAACATTAAAAAGCATGACCGGCTAACCTTTCGAGCATCTGGTCGATGAATGGCAAAGGAAAGTGATCTTTCCTAGTCATGGCATTTAGCTTCCGGTAATCGATACATACTCGCCAACCTGTTTGAATGCGGGTTGGCACAAGCTCATTCTCAGCATTCTTGATAACAGTTACTCCGGACTTCTTGGGAACGACTTGAACTGGAGAGACCCAACGGCTATCGGAGATAGGGTAGATCACTCCGCAATCCAAAAGCTTGATTATTTCCTTCTTCACCACTTCCTTCATCGGAGGGTTGAGACGGCGTTGAGCCTCTCGGGATGGCTTAGTCCCCTCCTCAAGAAGTATACGGTGCATGCATGTGGTAGGGCTTATTCCTTTAATGTCGGCCAAAGTCCACCCTATGGCCGTTTTGTGTTCTCGCAGCACCCTCACAAGCTTCTCCTCCTCCATTGCCGTGAGACTTGATGAAATGATGACGGGCAATGTTTCACCTTCTCCCAAAAACACATACTTCAAATGGTCCGGCAACGGCTTAAGTTCAAGCGATGGTGCCTGAACAACAGAAGGTAGCATCTTAGTGGAAACTGAATTTGAAAGTGAGAGTGGAACCTTACCATATTGTTGTGGCAATGACTCAAGGGCTGCCACAACCTCAATTATTTCTTCACTAGAACCCATGGCAAAGAATTCCTTCTCCTTGCCGTGGCCTTGCATTGGCCCAAATCCTTCATTTTTGCACTCTATGACCTTAGTGATGGTTGTTTCCAGGGCATCCTCGTTCAATTCTTCAAGGTATACCTGCGCCAAAGAATCGATAACATCAATGGAAAAACAAGAATGGTCATCAACGGGATATCTCATAGTTTCAGAAATATTAAAATCAATCACTTCCCCATCGAATTCCATTGTCAAGGTGCCTTTGTATACATCAATCTTCGTTCGGGCCGTCTTCATGAATGGCCTACCAAGGAGAATCGGCAAAGATGTAGAATGGGCTGAATCCTCCATGTCTAGGACGTAGAAATCAGCCAGAAAAATTAAATGGTTCACCTGCACAAGCACATCTTCCAAAACTCCTTTTGGATACGCGTTAGAACGATCGGCCAATTGTATAATTACACCATCTTGCTTTAATTCACCGAAATTCATAGATGCATAAATAGAATAAGGCATGACATTTATGGATGCACCTAAATCAAGCATGGCATGTTCAAAACGATTATGTCCAATCACACAAGGAATCGTGAAACTACCGGGGTCTTTGCACTTGGTAGGCAGTTTACGTTGCAAAACAGCGGACACATTCTCGCTTACCTTCACTACCTCTTTGTTTGCCCTTCTTCTCTTTGTATTGCATAGGTCCTTGAGGAATTTAGCATACTTTGGAACCTGTTTGATTGCATCGAGAAGCGGTATGTTCACTTGCACCTTCCGAAACGTTTCAAGAATGTCCTTCTCGCTTTCTTCCTTTTTTTCTTGCATGAACCTGCGAGGAAAAGGTACATTGGGCAGATTAGGACGTGAAGTACATGAATTTGAACTTAAATTACCTGATTTGGCCGAGTTAGGGTGATCTGCCTCAGGTTGTGTCGTCTCTTCATCTACTTTCTGGGCAGATTTGGGATTGTTTGGCTCGGTCCCAACTTCTTTTCCACCCCTTAGGGTGATGGCCTTGGCGGATTCGAATCCTCCCTTTGGATTGACTGTGGTTGAGCTAGGAAGCTTTCCTTGCTCTCTAATCTGTCCAAGGAACTCAGAAATCTGCCCTATTTGTTTCTTCATATCCATCATCTCCTTTTCGTTATTTGCTAACCGGTTGTTTTGATTTTGCAATCCCTGCGAAATAGAGGTTAGTAATTGCATAGCTTGATCACTTTCTAAGGACGTACCTGAAGGAGATGATGCCGAAGGTTGTTGGGGTTCATACGGCTTGGAATAAAAACCAGGGGGGTTTGGCCTAAATCCTCCTTGTTGGGCAGCTTGTTGTGGCTCCCTCCATTTGAAGTTTGGATGGTCCCTCCATCCGGCATTGTAAGTTTTCGAGTATGGGTTGTTTTGATTTTTTCCTTGGAAACCAATTGCATTGGCAGATTCCCACCCACCATTCTCGATTAGTTGAGGGCACTTGTCGGATGGATGCCCTTGAATTGAGCACACGCCACAAACTTGGTGTTCTTGTGCTTTTGGACCAATCACAACCTGAGAAACAAGAGAAGTAAGATTAGCAAGTTGTGATTGAATTTCAGAAATAGCACTCACCTCATTTACACTTTGTTGCCGTGGGGCTTCCCTTTGGCCCACTCCTTCATATTGTTGAGCGTTGAGCGCTCGGTTGGCTATGAGAATCTTGGCATCCCTTGGTGTTTTGTCCACCAATGCTCCTCCCGCTGATGCATCAAGCATTTAACGTTCGATAGGAAGGAGGCCCTCATAGAAATATTGAAGGAGAAGTTCCTCCTTCATTTGATGTTGAGGACATGAAGCTACAAGGCCCTTGAAGCGCTCATAATAAGCCGGGAATGTCTCACCATGATTCTGTTGAATACCACTAATTTTCTTCCGTAGGAGAATCACTCTCGAAGTAGGGAAGAATTTCTCCAAGAAAGCACACTTCATACTCTCCCACGAAGTCACAGTTCCCGGGGCTAGTTTGTAGAGCCAATCTTTGGCCTTGTCCATAAGTGAAAATGGAAAGGCCTTCATCTTCAATATACTCCCATCCACATTGACGGGGGTCATGCTCGAACAAACAACCTCGAACTCCTTGAGATGCTTGTTGGGATCTTCCATGGAAAGCCCATGGTACTTTGGAATGTGGTGCAACAAGCTTGACTTCAATTTGAATTCATCAGTTTTGTCTTGGGCAGCCGCAGGGTATTGAATGCAAAGAGGGGCTGCATTGGCCAAACCTGAGGCAGAAAGCTCTTTAATGGTTCGATTGTCCACGGCCATGGTTGGTACTTCCTCTTTAACCCAATCCGTGGCTTCCTCTTCTACTTCAAGTTCGGGTTGTGGTGGCTCTTGTTGACTCCTCGTTCTCCTCAAAGTGCGTTCAAAATCACCGTCAAAGTCAGAGATGTTCTCTATAATAGGCCGAGAGCTACGAGTCATACACAGTACCTAAAAAAAAAACAAGGAAACAAACAAACTAAGAATCTGAAATAAGAATGCACGAAAAACAAAATATAAAAATAAAGACAAGGGATTAGCAACTTTGCCAATCCCCGGCAACGGCGCCAAAATTTGATGCGTGATTTATACGCACACAAACTAAACCCTATTTGTGACAATTGTAGTAATGATGTAAGTAGGGATCGTTCTAACCGGGGATTAACTAGGGATGCTAAACACTTGACTCAAATAAATAAAACTAACTTTTAAAACACTAAGACAAACTAAAAGATTCAAAACAAGTTCAAAAGACTCCAAATACTTAAAAACATAAAATAAGACAAATCAAATGATTAAGACTTTAACAAAATAAGGGGGGGAATTGTGGTTGGACGAGATTAAATTAAACAGACAGATTATAAATTAAAACAGATAGTAAAGATGAATGTGATGAAAATATGGATGATGGAATAGCTAAGGGGTTCTTCTCCACACATGTTACACTTGCATACAAGATTGATTTTCGGTTGGTCTTTCGATAAATTATGAAACTCAATGCTCCAAGTTAATTAGGTCCGCTTAAATTAACTTTCAGATTTCCCTAGATTCGTTGGATTGAATGGAATACGCATTACAACCAATTTATTCTTAGTCAAAGTCCCTAACTATGGAATACGCATGATAGAGACATTCAACAAAGATCATTAAGTTCAATGGAAATCATAAACATCGACGAGGCATTCGTTACTATGGAATACGCATGAAACTTATGCCAAGAATTCGTTTAACGCGATTGTTTATAAGCAACCTCCACTACTTTTGAATATAAGTTCATAACGATTAGGTGAAATTCACTTATATTCTAGCGTCATATTTATGCATGAAAATTAAGCGCGCATTCTTAATAAACATTCATAAATAAGTTATCAATCAAACGGTTAAACAAATTGAATCCACAACTTATTAAATTCCAACCAAAAGTAATCAATTCATAATGCAAGCATAAACATGTATTTTGAATCACCCCCTAGCTAAAGAGGGGTTTAGTTCCTCATAACTTTGAAATCAAAGAAACATCTAAACATTCCAACAACTCAAACTCGAATTGTATGAACGTTTAGGCACTCTTCTCTTCCATTACAAAACAAAGAAAATTGAATTCAAACTTTGAAATCAAAGAAACACCTAAACATTCCAACAACTCAAACTTGAATTGTATGAACGTTTAGGCACTCTTCTCTTCCTCGTTGTTGTGGCACAAGGTCTAAGGTGATGTTTAGGGCTTTAGGTGTATGTCGAATGGAGTGAGGAGTGGTTGGAGATGGAAGAAAAGATGCAGGAAATTGAAGTGGGACTCACGGCAATGGAAGAATGGAATGTGTTTGTGGTGTGTTGTGTATGAAATGAGATGTGAATTGAATGGGGAGTGAATGAATGAATGCTAGGGTATTTATAGGGGTAGTGGAGGGAACATATGGCTGTTTGTTTAAGCATTTGTGTGGAGGAATGATGGAAAAACAGCTAGGACACATGTGAAAACTGGAATTGCACAAGGGGAGCAAAGGGAACCCACGGCATGGATGGATTTGTGCATGTGTTGGCTGATTAAGATTGTGGAAATACAAGGGAATGCATGGGTTAGGTTTGAAGAAAAGGTGTGTGAATGGGGTAATTGAATGATTAAAGTGCATGTGGGTTGGATATTAAAGGATGGAATGCATGTGAACTAAGTTGGAAAGCTGGAATAATGAAGTGGGAGTGCACGGCATTGAGTGTTTGTTTGATGATGATGCATGTGATGGGTGGGAACAAAGGGGGAAACATGGCACAAGGGGGCTTGAATGAATGATTAAATGTGCATGTGGATTTAAAGAATGAGTGGTGGTGTAATGATGAAGTGAATGCATGTGACTTGTGAATACAAAGAGAAGGGGAAAAACTGGAAATGCTCAAGGAGTGCACGGCATTGGGGGGGGGGGGGAAGAAATGATGGCATGAAAGTGAAGGGATTAGTGGTGCATGTGCATGTGTTTTAGGTTGTGAAAGCATGTGGATTAGGTGGAAAGTGGTGGATGTGCATGTGAGTTGAAATGCATATGTTTAAATGGTTGAAATGTGTAGATGATTATGAGTATGATAAGTGATAAGTGAATGATATGTTAAGTGATAAATGAATGATATGTGGTGAGTGATAAGTGAATGAAAGTGGTAAGTGATAATAGGGCTAGTTTAAAGGGCTAGGGTTTAAGTACATAGAATGGGCCTAAAATAGGTTGGTTTGCATGGCATAATATGTTTGATTGGGCTAGAGGTTTTCCATGGCTCAAAGGATTTGTTTGATTGGGCCAGGCCCTTTGTTTGATGTCCCCAAAGAGCATACAAGGCTTCAATTTCGTCCATCCTCTTTGCTCCATGATGAAGCTATCCAATCCTTGCCCAAAAATGCTCCAAATAGCCTCAAAATGCACTTTCTTGCTCCCTAAGCCCTTAGAACCTGAAAACACACAAAAGAAGCATAAAGGACTAAAATAACTAAAGAAACATAACGTAAATGCACGAGAACAAGCCATTTAAGTCGCATGAATATGCTCCTATCAGTTGGAAATGAAATGCACGACTAATGAGTGGTGTTGTTGGTGTGTGAATGGGAATGCAATCTGAAATGGGAGTGAATGTGCATGTGGGTGAATGTGTGGCTGCATGGTTGAATGATTAAAGGGTGTATGTGGGTTGGAAATGCATGTGGAATGGCTGGAATGAAGGGTGAATGTGCATGTGCTTTGACAGCTAGGTTGAATTAATTAAAGGAAGTGCATGTGGCTGCAATGGATTAAAGAGTGGGAGATGGAATGGGATGCACGGCAATGATGGTGTTTGGTGCTGGAAATGAATGTGTTTGCATGTGAATTAAAGCTAGGGTGAATGATGATGAATGCATGTGGATTAAAGATTGAATGCATGTGCAATGAAGTGGAATGACAGCTAGGTTGTTTATGATTAAAATGTGGCTGATTTGCACGGCAAAGATGGATAAAGAATGGATGTGTGGCTGCATGTGATGAAGTGGTGATGAATGTGAATGTGGTTGAATGATTAAGTGGCTGAATTAAAGAATGGGATGCATGTGAATTAGGTTGGAAAGTGGTGGAAATGGAATGTTATGCACGGCTAGGTTGTTGTTGGTGTGTTATGCATGGCATGATTGGGATTAGGAAAGGTTTAAAAGTCCTAAAACTCAAGGGAACAAGGTTCCAACACTTTGGTCTTTAATTAGGTCTTCAATTTTGTCCAACACTTTGGCTCCAAGCATAAGCTATCCATCCTTAGCCCAAAAGTGCTCCAAAAGTCTCCAAAATGCATCTTTTTGCTCCTTTAGCCCTTTGGACCTACAAACACACGAAAATAGCTGAAAGTACTAAAATTACTAAGTACTAGCAACATAAATGCAAGAAAACAAGCAAACTAAGCCGCATAAATATGCTCCTATCAAATTCCCCCACACTTAGCTTTTGCTAGTCCTCGAGCAAAACAAAACAAAAGAAACCAAAAACAAAACAAAAACGAACAAAACACAACCTACACCTTCCAACAATCGTCTCAGGGATTTCCAATGCACATGACAAGTTAAAAATCATTATTCCCACATATTTTAGCCATCTTTACACTTAAGTACATTCTTACTCATAGTCACCACATACTAGTTCACAATTAAGCATTTAAAACCATGATTTGAATGTAGTAACATGCCTTAGAGAATTTGCTCAATTCCTTACAAGATATGCACTTAATTTTCACTCAGATTTTCTAACTACACACCCTAATCTAGTTACATGTGAGAAGATTGATGTAAACATGAAAACGAACACTCACATATATGTATCATAAAGAGAGCAATTTCTGGAGTTAATAAGCATGTTTAGGTATGATCTCATGAATGGAATGCTACTACTTAGAAGCGAGAACCAGTGACACCATAAGCTCATACCAAGTTCAAACTCCACAAATTGAAACACATAACACTCAAGATAGAAGTCAAAGGGGTGTAACGGGGCTAGGGTATTGGCTAACAATGAAAGGTGAAGGATAAACAAACATTTTTAAAGCAATAGTGAGCAAAGTATTGAATTAGGCACTTAGAATTCCCTTTTGAATGAAAACTCAACTTTTGAATAAAAAGGGAGAACAAGCTCTTTTTTCTTTCTTTCTTTCTTTCTTTTCTTTTCTGTTTTTCTTTTTCATATGTTTTTCACAAATTTTTTTTTTTTTTTCTTTTCTTTTGAATCTCAAAACATATAAACTTAAGAACACACTTTCCCTCCCCCACACTCATTTTCTTGTAACTCAAAAGGAATTCAATTAAGTCATGCTCACTATCTTTTAAGAACAAGGGTGTGGATTGTCCTAAACTAGGCTAGGTGAGGATAATGTGGGTTAACAAAGAATAAAGGCTAAACAAAGCTCAACGGGGGTAAAACGTACAACATATACGAAATATGGGAAGTGAGGCTATTTGGCTATGGTGGCAACTACACAACTTCATCTTGATATATGTTATGCAATTCAATGTCATGCTTTGAATGAAACGGATATAAGTTCTAGCATTTAGTTCTATCATGATATAATTGCATTCTAAGTAGCAACCAAGCAAGGAATAATGAGATCATGCAACAACTTTAGAAAACAAAGAATCACAGATTATAACTCTCCAAAGAAGGTAATGGCTCGAGTCTCACAGGGTTGTAGCGTTTGTTTGAGTTCCTTCCTTCAAGCATGTTACAAAAACGAATTTTTCTTTTATGATTGCATGTGAAGTCATACATTATAACCATAACCAAGCATATACCAAGAGTAAATCAAACTTTTCTCTATGTTTATAACTCTTTTTAACAGTCATGCAATTACAAACCAAATCCTTATCATTGTGTTGGAAGGTACCCTAAGACACAAACACACAAAAACGACTCAAAACACTCTTTTTAGGCTTTTCAAAACATGTTTTTCAAATTTTTATGTGATTTTCGGAGTTATAAAAACAAAACATACTAAAACACTCTAAAACAACTTAAAAACACCTTAAAACAGTAAGGAACAACATTTGAAGTTATGGGTGATAAAATCCCACGAATTTGCATCAAATATACTTAGTTACCCCCCCCCCCCCCCCAACACTTAAATCAAACATTGTCCTCAATGTTTTAAGCATAGATTCACACAAAACATAAGTAAACACACAAAAAGCATTTAAACATACTAAACATGGTAGAATGTAACTAACAAAGAGAAGAGTTTAGGGACGCAAATCTGGTTATGGAGTGTAAATTCCATCTTCTCCTTGGTTGAATGCATGGGTTGATCTTGGTGATTCCACATGCTTAATCTTGAACTGGTTTCCTCCCATCGTTGATTTTCCTTTGTGCTACTCTTGAACTGGGCAGCAGGATTCTTTTGGTCTCTCCTGAAGGTCTGAGCTTACCCCTTTTATCTGTTTCTTTGTTCAATCTTTCCAATTCGTATTGAAGAGGGTTAGAGGATAGCTCAGCATATGTAGTTGTTGCTTGTCTCCACATGCTTCAATGTATCATTTTCACTTGCCTTACTTGCTCCCCTTTTTCAGAAGTGGTCCCTTCTCTGGAAGTGTATCAACCGTTGAAGATGACTACTCGAGAGCAACGCTAGGTAAGCAACCAGGGAATAGATTCCAGGCAGTCGGATCTAGATCGGAAGACTGACTCCAAGTGTCGGCTGATTGCTTCTTTCACTTTGCCATGCGAGTAAGAATAAGGACAAAGACAAAGACAGGGAAAGAGCATGATATGAGATACTTTTGTTTTTGACCTTGATGATATGAGATACCTTTGCTTTTGAAGAAGCGGTGAATGAATCAGCACATGCTTCAATCTATCGTTTCCTCCTGGGTCATCTATACTCTAGGCATCTGGTATTATCTTTGGGGAAGAAGAAAAAATTGAGTATCTCAAAAGGCTTTGCTGGGAGTGCGCCCTCAGAGGTGAGGAAGAGTTGGGTATTTTCTTCAGGTCTGCCTTGCCATAAGAGATGAAGGTCGACATATATAGGGATTTCTCAATAGCAAGTGGTGGTACTGTTCTTTTACCCTTGTCGACAAACGTCTCTTCGATATCTGAACGACGCCTCTTCGATTTCTGAACGACGCCTCTTCGATTTCTGAACGAGCGCCTCTTTTTGACAAAGTTGCACGCGTTTTCTGAAAAGCAGAGAAAGCGTCGCCGAACTTTGCGCTTGTCGGCAAAAAATGTGTAGTTGCGATGATGGCCTCCACGTGTTTTCGACTTTGTCAGATATCTTTTGACAAAGTTGAAGGTGTTTTCTGAAAAGCCGAGAGATCGTCGCCGAACTTTACGCAGGAAAATCCAGCTCTTTGAATCGGTGGTCGCGGCGCCTTGGCTTTTTATAGAGGTATCGATCACCTCCAACATACACACTCTGAAGATTGCCCATTCTTGAAAATCAACTCCGGCCCTTTGAGATTTAACTCCATCCACCCCTTCTCTCTGAACACCTTTGAAAAATGACTAACCCATCGAACCTTTGCTTAGATTTGAGTCTCAGCAGCGATCCGGTTGTGCCCCGTCAAGGTAATGTATGGCGCCCTTCTTTCTTATCTTCTAACGGTCCTCTTATAGGTGAAGACTCCATGATGACGGATGCAACAACAGCTACGATAGTAGCTAGAAACCTCCTCACTCCTAAGGATAGTAGGCTGTTTTCAAGACGGTCCGATGAGTTGGCCATTCAAGAGTCCCTCGCTCTCAGTGTTCAGTGTGCAGGCTCTGTGTCCAACATGGGCCAACGCCTACTTGCTCGCTCCCGTCAGGTTGAATCGTTGATGGCAGAGGTGGAAAATCTCAAGCAAGAGATCAAGCAGCTGAAGTATGAGAATAGAAGTTTGCACGTGCTTGCAAACAATTATTCGACGGGCATGAAGAGTAAGCTTGATGAGCTGCAAGAGTCTGAAGGTCGGATTCAAAGTGACCGTCAAAGGCTTTCGGCTTTCCTCCAGAGGCACCTTTTTCCTGGGTCTTCTAGCGTTCCACCAAGTATTGAGGCCTCGAATGTTCTATCTTCGATGCCTCCCGCTTCGCTGCCTTCCGCTCCGATGCCTCGTAGTGGGGCTTCACGTAATCAACCTTTGTGGAGGCTACATCTGCTTTTTTTTTTTTTTTTTTTTTTTGAATCAAACGGCATGGAATTTATCTTTGAATGGAAGGTGATACTTGAAATGATCCGATAATAGTTTAAATTCAAGATTGGGTGCCTGAATCATTAACAACATATTAGTATAAAAGAATATTGAAATTCGGGGAGGCGGCTTACCTGTGTGCTCCGACATGAACTCAAGGATAAACACATCTTCTTTGAACATTGTAGGACCAGAAAATCCAACTTCTTTGGGAATTGTTGTCTCAAGTATATCCTTTTTAACGAATTCTTGATATTCCATACTTTGCACCTTTGGAAGGGCTTCCAAGATGTCTTTTTCACTTTCTTCTTCCTTCGAATTCATGAACCTGCAAGGAATAGGGATATTAGGTGGAATGGGGTTAGAACTAATTAAATTTGGAACAACCTTACTTGAATTAGATGGCGTAGGAGCAATAGGTGCCTCCGGCAAAGGTGTTTCCACCCTTTCCATGGGTTAGGTGTATTCCTCTTCCTTGTGATTTGATTTTGATGGTTGAGGGTCCGTTCCAACCTCCTTGTCACTTCTCAACATGATAGCATTGGTGGTTTCAAATTCTCCCTTCTGATTTACAATGGTTGAACTAGGGAGTTTGCCTTGGTCGCAAAATTGTCCTACGAACTCCGCTATCTGCCCAATTTGCTTTTCCAAGTAGTCCAACCTTTTGTCTTGATTTTCCCTCTCTTTGTTTTGAGTTTGGATTCCCTGCGTCAAAGTAGTAAGTAATTGAAAAATCTTATCATTATCACTTGAATTACCTACATTGCTTTGGGCAGGTTGTGGTGGCTGGATAGGCGTTGAATAGAACTCCTCATATGGCTGCCAATATCCTTCTTGTTGAACATGTTGAGGTTCCCACCACATAGAGTTTGAATGATCACTCCAATCCGAATTGTAAGTATTGGAAAACACGTCGTTCCTTGATTGAAGATCAAATGTACCAATGCTTTGCATTTGGGACCTTTCCATGAGCTGTGACAAAAGAGAAGCATTATCAAGTGCCATGTTGTGCTTCTCTAGTCCTTGAATTCAACAAACAAAACACAAATCAAAAACTAAAACTAAAATACATAACAGAAACTAAAACTAAAACTAAAAAGAAAACGAAAATAACAATCCAAAGGATTAGCAAAGTTGCTAATCCCCGGCAACGGCGCCAAAATTTGATGCGAAAATTATACGCACACAAATTAAACCCTCTTTTTGTCAAATTGTAGTAAGTATGTAAGTAGGGATCGTTCTGGACCGAGGATTAGGAGGGATTGTTAATCACTTGGATTTGACTCAAAAACGTAAAAACACAATATAAAACACTATACTAGACTCAAAGAATGCAAAACTAAACTTTAAAACACTAAGACAAACCAAAAGACTCAAACATCACCCAAAACACTCAAAACTGCCTTAAAAACACTTTCTGGGCAGTTTTGAGCACTTTGGTGAATTTGGACGAATTTGTGTAAAAAATTGAATCAAAACTCTTATAAACACAAACTAAGACACTTTCTAACTAAGTTGGACACTAAAGTAAAGGGGGATTAAGGTTTTGACGAAACTAAATTAAATGGACAGATTGCAATTAAAACAGAATGTAAATATGAAATTGATGAAATGGAATGAATGGATGCTAGCCAAGGGGTTCATCTCCACACATGTTACACTTGCATAATAAAATGATTTCCAATTGCATTTCAATAAACCATGAATTCTCAATGCTCCAAGTTAATTAGGTCCGCTTAAATTAACTTTCATATTTCCCTAGATTCATTGGATTGAATGGAATACGCATTACAACCAAATTATTCCTAATCAAAGTCCCTAACTATGGAATACGCATGATAGAGACATTCAACAAAGATCATTAAGTTCAACGGAAATCATAAACATCGACGAGGCATTCATAACTATGGAATACGCATGAAACTTATGCCAAGAATTCGTTTAACGCGATTGTTTATAAGCAACCTCCACTACTTGTGAATATAAGTTCGTAACTATTAGGTGAAACTCACTTATATTCTAGCGTCATATTCATGCATGAAAATTAAGCGTGCACTCTCAATAAACATACATAAATAAGTTATCAATCAAACAGTTAAACAAATTGAATCCACAACTTATGAAACGTAATTAGAAGTAATCAAATCAAAATGCAAGCATAAACATATATTTCGAATACCCCCCTAGCCAAGGGGGGGGTTTAGTTCCTCATACGTACAAAACAAAGAGAATCAAAGAAACACCTAAACATTCCAACAACTCAAACTTGAATTGTATGAACGTTTAGGCCCTCTTCTCTTCCATTCCTCATTCGTACAAAACAAAGAGTATTGAAATTAAACATTGAAATCAAAGAAACACCTAAACATTCCAACAACTCAAACTTGAATTGTATGAACGTTTAGGCCCTCTTATCTTCCTCTTTGTTGTAGCACAAGGTCTAAGGTGAATTTTGGGATTATGGATGATTTTCTGAAAATGGAAGAGTGAATCGGAATTGTGGCTGCAATGGATGCTTATTTATAGGTGAAGAAGAGGGAATATGACAACTAGGAGGTTGGTGGAAATCTGGAAATGCATGTGGAGTGGCTGCAAGGTGTGAATGATTATGAATGCATGTGCAATGTTTTGGGAGAAAATGGGAGTGCATGTGGCTGCAATGGATTAAAGGGTGAATGCATGTGCAATGATGAAGTGGGATGGCTGAAATTGTAAGGGGAATGCATGTGGAAATGCTGCTAGGTTGGAAATGAAATGCACGGCTAATGAGTGGTGTTGTTGGTGTGTGAATGGGAATGCAATCTGAAATGGGAGTGAATGTGCATGTGGGTGAATGTGTGGCTGCATGGTTGAATGATTAAAGGGTGTATGTGGGTTGGAAATGCATGTGGAATGGCTAGAATGAAGGGTGAATGTGCATGTGCTTTGATAGCTAGGTTGAATTAATTAAAGGGAGTGCATGTGGCTGCAATGGATTAAAGAGTGGGAGATGGCATGGGATGCACGGCAATGATGGTGTTTGGTGCTGGAAATGAATGTGTTTGCATGTGAATTAAAGCTAGGGTGAATGATGATGAATGCATGTGGATTAAAGATTGAATGTATGTGCAATGAAGTGGAATGACAGCTAGGTTGTTTATGATTAAAATGTGGCTGATTTGCACGGCAAAGATGGATAAAGAATGGATGTGTGGCTGCATGTGATGAAGTGGTGATGAATGTGAATGTGATTGAATGATTAAGTGGCTGAATTAAAGAATGGGATGCATGTGAATTAGGTTGGAAAGTGGTGGAAATGGAATGTTATGCACGGCTAGGTTGTTGTTGGTCTGTTATGCATGGCATGATTGGGATTAGGAAATGTTTAAATGTCCTAAAACTAAAGGGAACAAGGTTCCAACACTTTGGTCTTTAATTAGGTCTTCAATTTCGTCCAACACTTTGGCTCCAAGCATAAGCTATCCATCCTTAGCCCAAAAGTGCTCCAAAAGTCTCCAAAATGCATCTTTTTGCTCCTTTAGCCCTTTGGACCTACAAACACACGAAAATAGCTTAAAGTACTAAAATTACTAAGTACTAGCAACATAAATGCAAGAAAACAAGCAAATTAAGGCGCATAAATATGCTCCTATCAATTCTCAATAGGGCAGAAAGTGTTACTTTTCAATTCTCGCCTTTGCTTGTTCCCAGGTAAGTTACGTTCTAAATGGATAGGTCATTTTGTTATTACTAATGTCTTTCCTCATGGTGCAGTCCAAATTCAAAGCTTGAAGACGGGACATGAATTTAAAGTGAATGGACACCGTTTAAAGCCTTACTACGAGAACTTCGAGGAGCATGTGGTGGATGATGTATCTCTCCATGCCGTGGGTACTACTAGTGAAGCCTAGCATGGCGTATTCGTCCGGCTGTACGACGTTAAAGCAAGCGCTACTTGGGAGGCAACCCATGCATTCAACAAAGGAAGACCGAGAAAGCACTCCAATTCCAGATTTGCGCTCCTAAACTCTTCTCTTTGTTGTTGATTTTGTTTCTGCCATGTTAGGTTGTTAGATGTTGTTTTGTTTGTTTGTTTGTTATTTGTGTGAGTCTATGCTTGAAACATTGAGGACAATGTTTGATTTAAGTGTGGGGGGGTAAACAAGTGTTTTTGTATGATTTTACATGATTTTCGTGGGATTTTATCACCTATCACTTATAATGTTGTTTCTCACTGTTTTTAAGTGTTTTTAGTGTGTTTTGAAGTGTTTTTATGTGTTTGGATCAGAAAATCCGAAAATTTACAAAAAAAAAAAATTGCAAAAAAGTTTTGAAAAACCCCAAAAAGAGTTGTTTTAAAGTTGTTTTTGTGTGTTTGTTTGGGTCTTAGGTCACCTTCCAACACAATGATGAGGATTTGGTTTTAAATTACATGACTATTAAAGAATGTTGTAAACATGGCTGGAAGTTGATTTATGCTTGGTTATGGTTATAGCTTATGAATTCACATGTAATTACAAAGAGAAAATCTGTTTTTGTAACATGCTTGAACGAAGGAACTTAAACTAAAGCTACATCCTTGTGAGACTTGAGCCTATAACGTTCTTTGGAGAGTATAAATCAGTGATTTCTTGTTTTCTAAAGTCGTTGCATGATCTCATCATTCTTTGCTTGGTTGCTACTTGGAATGCATTTCATTGTAGTTCCAAATACTAGAACTCATGCCCAATTCATTCAAAGCATGATATTGATTGCATAACATACAATAAGATGAAGTTGTTAGTCAAGCCAAAGCCAAAAAGCCTATCCCTTTTCACATGTATTGTAGGATTACCCCTTTTGAGCCTTTTCAAGCTTATTTTCTTTGTTAACCACATTATCCTCACCTAGCCTAGATTAGGACTTTCCATACCCTTGTTCTTAAAGGATAGTGAAGCATGACTTAGAATGAACTCCTTTTGATCAATATATTGCAGAAAATAAGTTTTTGGGGGAAGATAATAGGGCACGGCCAAAGAATGAAATAAAGAAAAAAGAAAAAATTCGTGGAAAAATAAAAAGAAATTAGAAAAGTGTTGAAAAGAAAGAAAAAGAGTTGAAAAATAAGTGAGAATGATCTCACAAGTATTGGTTATTGAAGGAAGGGTCCAAAAGAGTGAATTTGACCCTAGTTGTTGCATGAATCTTCCCTTGTGTTTAAAAGTTGATTTCTGCCATTAAAAGTGAGTTTAAGTGTCAATTTCATTACTTCGCTTCCTATTACTTTAAGAACCTTTGTTTTACTTTACCTTTCTTTGTTAAACCATTACCCTTAGCCCCGTTACAACCCTCAACTTCTATCTTGATGTTATGTGTTCAATTTGTGGAGTTTGAATTTGGTATGAGCATATGGAATCACTGGTTCTCATTCTAAGTAGTAGCATTCCATTCATGAGATCATATTCATGTCATTGTCGTAAATCCAGAAAATGCTTTCTTTGATATAACATATGTGAGTGTTAGAATTCATATTTACATCAATCTCCTCACATATACCTAGTGTAGGGTGTGGAGTTAGAAAATCTGTGTGAAAATTGAGTGCATTCTAGTAAGGAATTGAGGGAATTCTCTAAGGCATGTTACTGCATTCAAAATGTTGTTTTAATTGATTAAATGTGAAATAATAAGTGGTAACTATGATTAAGTGTTTGTTGAAGTGTAAAGTAAGCTAAATGTCGTGGGAATGATGTTCTATATTGTGTCATGTTCATTTGAAATCCCTGAGATACATGTTGGAAGGTTTAGAATGTGTTTTGGTTTGTTTTTAGTTTCTTTCGTTTTGTTTTGCTCGAGGACTAGCAAAAGCTAAGTGTGGGGGAATTTGATAGGAGCATATTTAGGCGACTTACTTAGCTTGTTTTCGTGCATTTATATTGTTAATTCATAGTTGTTTTAGTTGTTTAAGCCATTTTCGTGTGTTTTTAGGTTCATATGGCTAAGGAAGCAAAAAGATGCATTTTGGAGCATTTTGGAGCAAAATTGGACTTGGAATGGATAGCTTATGTTTGGAGCAAAAGGAATGGACGAAATTGAAGACCTAAAGATATTATGTTTGAGCAACATTGAAGACTCCTATGCATTTTAGAACACAAATCAAGTTTTCCTTGCAACCTAATTGCCTTGCCGTGGCCTTCCATAAGTGGTTCCCTTCCTTGCCGTGCAAGAGAGGTCTTTGTTGCCTATTCTATGTCATTAAACTACATTCCTTAATCTCAGCCACACTTTACATACTTTTTCTATCCTAAATCCTTCCCTAATTTCAGCCTTAAAACACATTCCCTTTCTTACAATTCAATGCCGCAAGTTACTTTCCCTTTTTCCTTTGATTTCTGATTTCATATCTCTTTTTCCTTAGGGATTTGGGGGTCCAATCCTTTCCTAAATTATGTAATAAACCTTAGGATATTTTCTGCCCAAAATTTCCCACCATAGCCGTACCCTACATACATGCACTCCCATTCTTTAATCCATTGCAGCCACATGCACTCTCATCCTTTAATCCATTACAGCCACATGCACTCCCATCCTTTAATCCATTGCAACCACATGCACTCCCATGCTTTAATCCATTGCAGCCACACGCACTCCCATCCTTTAATCCATTATAGCCACATGCACTCCTATTCTTTAATCCATTGCAGCCACATGCACTCCCATTCTTTAATTCAGCCACATTCACATATCAGCCCTTAAGCCATTCACACTTATTTCCCATTCTCTCCCAAAACCGTGCATCCCATCACCCATTCACCCTTTGCCGTGCATTACTCCCTTCATTCCAGCCAATCCACACACCTCTCCAACCTAGCAGCACCCTTTAATCATTCACCCTAGCTGTCACTCCCATGTTCTCCCATTAATTAATTCAAGTCCATATCTGATTACCCTAGGGTTTTAAGTGCCTATATATACTCATATTAACCCCTAGATCAGATCACCACCTCTCATACACATTCATTCATTCCAGAAATTCGTCCAAACCTCTCCACACCCTTGCCACAGCCACCAAACACCTTTCTCCTTAGTTTTAAGCTTTGCCGCACCATCCGCTTCCCCTAAACACTACTACATCCCTCCATAACCATGCATCCATACACCTAAGGCCCTAAACCTCTCCTTAGACCTTGTGCTGCAACAAAGAGGTGGAGAAGAGGGCCTAAACGTTCATACAATTCAAGTTTGAGTTGTTGGAATTTTTAGGTGTTTCCTTTTCCTTGATTTCAATGGTTAAATTTACTTATCTTTGTCTTGTATGTATGAGGAACTAAACCCCCCCCCCCTTGGCTAGGGGGGGATTCGAAATACATGTTTATGCTTGCGATATGATTTGATTACTTCTAATTGCGTTTCATAAGTTATGAATTCAATTTACTTATCTATGTGAATTACATTGATTTGTGTGTGTTGGTTGAGAGTGCACGCTTAATTATCATGCATAAATTGGATGCTAGGATATAAGGAAATTTCACCTAATCGTTATGGAATTATATTCACAAGTAGTAAAAGTTGATGATCTCAATTGCGTTAAGTAAATTCTTGGCATAAGTTTCATGCAATTCATAGTAACGAGTGCTTCGTCAATGCTTATGTTTTTCAAAGAACTTAATGATTCTTACTTGTATCTCTATTATGCAATTCATATAGGGAAGTTGTGGGGAATGTTTTGGGTTGTCGTATGCAATCATCCAATTCAATAACGTTAGGAAAATCTGAGGGTTAATTAGTGCAATTCACGGTTAATCTGGGGCATTGAGAATTCATGGTTTATTGAAAAGCAATTGGAAATCGTTTTATATGCAAGTATAACATGTGTGGAGATGAACCCCTTAGCTAGCTTCCCATCCATTCCATTCCATCAAATTCGTTTTTACAATCTGTTCTAATTTCACAAAGTTTTAAGTTTTGTTTTCAAATTCGTCAAAACCTCAATCCCCCTTTACTTTAGTGTCCAATTTAGTTAGAAAGTGTCTTAGTTTGTGTTTCTAAGTGTTTTGAATCAATTTATTACCCAATTTCATCCAAAGTAGTCAAAGTGCTCAAAACTGCCCAGATTGTGTTTTTAAGGCAGTTTTGAGTGTTTTGGTGCTGTTTTGAGTCTTTTGGTTTGTTTTAGTGTTTTAAGTGTTTAGTTTTACATTATTTAAGTCTAGTTTAGTGTTTTATATTGTGTTTTTACGTTTTTGAGTCAAATCCAAGTGATTAACAATCCCTCCTAATCCCCGGTCCAGAACGATCCCTACTTACATACTTACTACAATTGATAAAAAGAGGGTTTAATTTGTGTGCGTATAAATCACGCATCAGTGACCTGTACGGCTGAATCTAGAGCTCAAATCTCCAACTCACTAACTACACCTGTACACGAGTCGGAATCACCTAAAGTGGTATGTGATGCGAGCATTATACGCATACAAATTAAACCCTATTTGTGACAATTGTAGTAATGATGTAAGTAGGGATTGTTCTAACCGGGGATTAACTAGGGATGCTAAATACTTGACTCAAATAAATAAAACTAACTTTTAAAACATTTAACTTACTTAACAAGAATTCAAAACAAGTACACAAGACTCCAAATACTTAAAACACGAAAATAAAACAAATACGAATGATTAAGACTCAACGAAATATGGGGGAAATGTGTTTGGGCAAGATTATAATTAAGGGCAAATACAAAGGTGATAAAAATATGGATGATGGAATAGCCAAGGGGTTCTTCTCCACACATGTTACACTTGCATACAATATTGATTCTTAGTTGGTCTTTCGATAAGTTGTGAAACTCAATGCTCCAAGTTAATTAGGTCCGCTTAAATTAACTTTCAGATTTCCCTAAATTCATTGGATTGAATGGAATACGCATTACAACCAAATTATTCTTAATCAAAGTCCCTAACTATGGAATACGCATGATAGAGACATTCAACAAAGATCATTAAGTTCAATGAAAATTATAAGTGTTGACGAGGCATTCGTTACTATGGAATACGCATGAAACTTATGCCAAGAATTCGTTTAACGCGGTTGTTTATAAGCAACCTCCACTACTTGTGAATATAAGTTCATAACAATTAGGTGAAACTCACTTATATTCTAGCGTCATATTCATGCATGAAAATTAAGCTTGCAATCTCAATGAACATACATAAATACGTTATCAATCAAACAGTTAAACGAATTGAATCCACAACTTATGAAATTCCAACCAAAAGTAATCAATTCATATTGCAAACATAAACATGTATTTTGAATCACCCCCTAGCTAAAGGGGGGTTTAGTTCCTCATAACTTTGAAATCAAAGAAACACCTAAACATTCCAACAACTCAAACTTGAATTGTATGAACGTTTAAGCACTCTTCTCTTCCATTACAAAACAAAGAAAATTGAATTTAAACATTGAAATCAAAGAAACACCTAAACATTCCAACAACTCAAATTTGAATTGTATGAACGTTTAGGCACTCTTCTCTTCTTCGTTGTTGTAGCACAAGGTCTAAGGTGAGTTTTTGGGGGATGAGGAGTAGTTGGAATGAAGAGAAAATATGCAGAAAATGAAGGGATATGCACGGCAAGAATGGAGGTGTTTGTGGTGTGTTGTGTATGAAAATGAGATGTGAATTGAATCGGGCATGAATGAATGAATGCAAGGGTATTTATAGGAGTAGTGGAGGGAACATATGGCTATGTCATTTGTAGGTGAAGTAGGTGGATGTTGTAGGTGAAGTAGGTGGATGTTGTAGGTGAAGTAGGTGGATGTTGTAGGTGAGTAGGTGGATGTTGTAGGTGAAGTAGGTGGATGTTGTAGGTGATTATGAGTGATAAGTGATAAGTGTATGATATGTTAAGTGATAAGTGAATGATTATGATAAGTGATAAATGAATGTATGATATGATAAGTGGTGAATGATATGTGGTGAATGATAAGTGGTAGTGTTTAAGTATTTAAAATAGGGAACAAAGCCCTTCCTTGCATGGCAAGGAAGGGAGACACAAGGAAACACACGACAATGTCCTAAGGTTGCTAGGAATGTTGTTTTTGTGTTCTAAAATGCGTAGGAGTTTTCAATGATGCTCAAACATGAGGTCTTTTTAGGATTTAACTTTCCTACTTCAAGTCTTCAATTTCGTCCAAACTTTGGCTCCATGGATAAGCTATCCAATCCATGCCCAAAAATGCTCCAAATAGCCTCAAAATGCACTTTCTTGCTCCCTAAGCCCTTAGAACCTGAAAACACACAAAAGAAGCATAAAGAACTAAAATAACTAAAGAAACATAACGTAAATGTACGAGAACAAGCCATTTAAGTCGCATGAATATGCTCCTATCAAATACCCTCACACTTATCTTTTGCTAGTCCTCGAGCAAAACAAAACAACAAAAGAACACGAAACTAGACAAAACGAACAAAACACAACCTACACCTTCCAACAATCGTCTAATGGATTTCCAATGCACATGACAAGTTAAAAATCATTAGTCCCATAGATTTTTGTCATCTTCACAGTTAAGTACATTCTTACTCATAGTCACCACATATTATTTCACAAATAAGCATTTAAAACCATGTTTTGAATGTAGTAACATGCCTTAGAGAATTTGCTCAAATCCTTACAAGATATGCACTCGTTTTTCACACAGATTTTCTGACTACACACCCTAAACTAGTTATATGTGAGAAGATTGATGTAAACATAAAAACGAACACTCACATATATGTATTTCAAAGGAAGCAATTTCTGGAGTTAATAAGCATGTTTAGATAAGATCTCATGAATGGAATGCTACTACTTAGATGCGAGAACCAGTGACACCATAAGCTCATACCAAGTTCAAACTCCACAATTGAAATACATAACACTCAAGATTGAAGTCACGGGTTATAATGGGGCTTGGGGTGTTTGGATAACAAAGAAGGAGTATGGAAAACAAAGGTTCTTTAAGCAATAGTGAGCAAAGTAATGAATTAGACATTTAGAATTCCCTTTAGAACGCAAAAAAAAAATCAACTTTGAACACCCAAGGGGGAATCACACAAAACTTAGGGCCATATTCAACTTTTTTGGACCCTTTTTTTCAACCATCAACGCTTGTGAGTTCATTCTTACTTATTTTCACTCTTTTTTTTTTTTTTTTTTTTTTTTTTTTTTTTTTGAATCTCAAAACATATATATAAGCTTAAGAACAAACTTTTACTCCCCCACACTCATTTTCTTGCATAATGTAACTCAAAAGGAATTCATTTTCCGTCATGCTTACTATGCTTCAAGAACAAGGGTACAGATGGTCCTAATCTAGGCTAGGTAAGGGGTGATGTGGTTAGCAAAGAAAATAGGCTAAACGAGGCTCAACGGGGTTAAGACTTACAAAATATACGAAATATAGGAAGTAAGGCTATTTGGCTATGATGGCAACTACACAACTTCATCTTGATATATGTTATGCAATTCAATGTCATGCTTTGAATGAAACGGATATAAGTTCTAGCATTTAGTTCTATCATGATACAATTGCAATCTAAGTAGCAACCGAGCAAGGAATAATGAGATCATGCAACAACTTTAGAAAACAAAGAATCACAGAAAATAACTCTCCAAAGAAAGTAATGGCTCGAGTCTCACAGGGTTGTAGCGTTTGTTTGAGTTCCTTCTTTCAAGCATGTTACAAAAACGAATTTTTCTTTTATGATTGCATGTGAAGTCATACATTATAACCATAACCAAGCATATACCAAGAGTAAATCAAACTTTTCTCTATGTTTATAACTCTTTTTAACCGTCATGCAATTACAAACCAAATCCTTATCATTGTGTTGGAAAGTACCCTAAACACACAAAAACGACTCAAAACACTCTTTTTAAGCTTTTCAAAACTTTTTTTTTTTCTCTTTTTTTTTTTTTTTTTTTTTTTTTTTCAAAATTTTATGGTATTTTCGGAGTTATAAAAACAAAACATACTAAAATACTCTAAAACAACTTAAAAACACCTTAAAACAGTAAGGAACAACATTTGAAGTTATGGGTGATAAAATCTCACGAATTTGTATCAACAACATTAGTTACCCCCCCACACTTAAATCAAACATTGTCCTCAATGTTTTAAGCTTAAAATCACACCAAACAAAAGTAAACATAAAAACAGCAACTAAACATACTAAACATGGCAGAATGTAAATAACAAAGAGAAGAGTTTAGAGACGCAAATCTGGTTGTGGAATGTAAATTCCATCTTCTCCTTGTTGAATTCATTGAGGCTTTGATCTTTGTGATTCCACAGGCTTACTCTTGAACTGGTTTCTGCCCATCGTTGATTTTCCTTTGTGCTACTTCTTGAACTGGGCAGCAGGATGGTTCTTTTGGTCTCCCCCGAAGGTCTGAGCTTATCCCTTTTATCTGTTTCTTTGTTCAATCTGTGCAGGAGTGGTCCCTTCTCTGGAAGTGTATCAACCGTTGAAGATGACTACTCGAGAGCAACGCTAGGTAAGCAATCAGGAATAGATTCCAGGCAGTTGGCTCCAGATCGGAAGACTGACTCCAAGTGCCGGCTGATTGCTTCTTTCACTTTGCCATACGAGTAAGAACAAGGACAAAGAAAAGGACAGGGAAAGAGCATGATATGAGATATTTTTGCTTTAGACCTTGATGATATAAGATACCTTTGCTTTTGAAGAAACGGCGAATGAAGCAGCACATGTATTTGTTGTGGTTGTCTCCACATGCTTCGATCGACCGTTTCCTTCTGCCTTATTTGTACTCCAGGTTTCTGGTATCTTCTTTGGGGGAGAAAAAATTGAGTATTTCAAAAGGCGTTGCTGGGAGAGCGCCCTCAAAGGTGCGGAAGAGTTGGGCATTTTCTTCAGGTTTACCTTGCCATAAAAGACGAAGGTCGACATATATAGAGATAATATCAAGTGGTGGTACTATTCTTTTACCCTTGTCGACAAATGTCTCTTCGATATCAGAACGACGCCTCTTCGATTTCTGAGCAGGCGCCCTTTGCTTTCTGAACGACACGTAGTAGTGCAGATGCGACTCCTTTTGACAAAGCTGCACGCGTTTTCTGAAAAGCAGAGAAAGCGTCGCCGAACTTTGCGCTTGTCGGCAAAAGATGTGTAGTTGCGATGATGGCCTCCACGTGTTGTCTGAAAAGAAGAAATCTTTTGACAAAGTTGAACGCGCCTTCTGAAAAGCCGAGCGTCGCCTAAATTACGCCGGAAATTCTGGCTTCTTGAATCGGTGGACGCGTCGCCTTGGCTTTTTATAGAGCTATCGATCACCACAACAAACACACTCTGAAGAATTCCCATTCTTGAAAATCGACTCCGGCCCTTTGAAATTTAACTCCATCCCTTCTCTTTGAACACTTTTGAAAAATGGCAAACTCATCGAACCTTAGCTTGGAATTGAGCCTTAGCAGTGATACGGGCGCACCGCGTCAAGGTAACGTATGGCGCCCTTCTTTCTTATCTTCTAACGGTCTTCTCACAGGTGAAGACTCCGTGATGCAGGACACCACAACAGCTACAATAGTAGCTAGGAACCTCCTCACTCCAAAAGATAGTAGGCTGCTGTCAGGACGGTCCGATGAGTTGGCCGTTCAAGAGTCCCTCGCACTTAGTGTTCAGTGTGCGAGCTCTGTGTCCAATATGGGCCAACGCCTGCTTGCCCGCTCCTGTCAGGTGGAATCATTGATGGTAGAGGTGGAAAGTCTCAAGCAAGAGATCAAGCAGTTGAAGTATGAGAATAGAAGTTTGCATGTGCTTGCAAACAACTATTCAACGGGCATGAAGAGGAAGCTTGATGAGCTGCAAGAATCCAATGGTCGAATGCAAAGTGACCGTCAAAGGCTTTCGGCTTACTTCCAGAGGCACATTTTTCCTGGCTCGTCCAGCGTTTGGCCAAGTATTGGGGCCTGGAATGCTCTAGCTCCGATGCCTTCCGCTCCGATGCCTTCCGCTCCGATGCCTCCCGCTCCGATGCCTTCCGCTCCGAGAGTTTTGCCCAGTAATGGGGCTTCAAGTAAACGCCCTTTGTGAAGGCTCCATCTTTCTTTGTTTAGCAGTGCCTATCAATAAACAAAACATTTTCTTAATGTTACAATCATAGACTCACACAATTAATAAACAAACAAACAATAACAACTAAACAACCTAACAAGGCAGAAACGAAATATCAACAAAGAGAAGAGTTTTTAGGAATCTGGAATTGGAGTGCTTTCTAAGTCTTCCTTTGTTGAATGCATGGGTTGCCTCCCAAGTAGCGCTTTCTTTTACGTCTTGCAGCCGGACGGTACCTCCGTTTAAGCTTGACTAGGTTCCACGGCATGGAGGGGTACCTCCTCCACGACATGCTCCTCAAACGTCTCGTAATAGGGCTTCAATCGATGCCCATTCACTTTGAATTCTTGCTGCGTCCTAGAACTTTTGATTTGTACTGCACCATAAGGTAAAACGTTAGTAACAACAAACGGGCCAATCCATTTAGAACGCAACTTACCAGGAAACAAACGTAGGCGAGAGTTGAAAAGTAACAGTTTCTGCCCAACTGTGAAGGTCTTGGTTCGAATCATTTTATCATGGAATGCTTTGGTCTTGGCTTTGTACATCCAGGCATTCTCATAGGCTTCATTCCGAATCTCCTCAAGTTCATTCAATTGGAGCTTCCTATGAACTCCCGCTGCATCTATGTCCATGTTGAAAGTCTTCACGGCCCAATGTGCCTTGTGCTCTAACTCTACGGGCAAATGACATGGCTTACCATAGACGAGCCGAAAAGGTGACATCCCAATGGGTGTTTTGTATGCCGTACGATATGCCCACAGTGCATCATCTAAACGTAAGCTCCAATCCCTCCTTGTTGGTCCAACGGTCTTCTCCAAAATTTGTTTGATTTCTCGGTTAGACACCTCGGCTTGGCCATTTGTTTGAGGATGGTAAGGTGTGGAGACCTTATGGTTGACATGGTACTTTCTTAGCAACGCCTCAATGGTCCGATTGCAAAAGTGAGACCCTCCATCACTTATGATTACTCTCGGCATTCCAAACCTAGCAAAAATGTTAGTTTTCACGAAATCTGCAACCACCTTAGAATCGTTAGTACGGGTGGCTTTTGCTTCCACCCATTTAGAAACATAATCAACGGCTAGCAAGATATAAGTGAAACCATAAGATGGAGGGAAAGGGCCCATGAAATCAATGCCCCAAACATCAAAAATTTCAACATTAAAGACAGGGGTTTGCGGCATTTGGTCCTTGGTACCTATGTTACCCATTCGTTGGCAACGATCACAAGACATACAAAAGGTTCTAGCATCCCTAAATATAGTCGGCCAATAAAAACCACACTCTAGAACCTTGAGGGCAGTACGTTGTGTGCCAAAATGACCACCACATGCATATGTGTGACAAAAGCTTAGAATTGAGTGAAATTCAGAATCATGCACACATCTACGTACAATTTGATCTGAGCAATACTTCCACAAATAAGGGTCATCCCAAACATAGAAACGTGCATCATTTTTAAGCTTATCACGTTGGTGCTTGTTTAGTTCATTTGGAAATTGTTTAGCCACCAAGTAATTCACTAAATCTACATACCATGGTTCACTTACCTCAATGGATAGCAGCTGCTCATCGGGGAAAGTTTCAGGGATAGGTACGGCATGTTCATGCTCCTCGTGGATCATTCGGCTTAAATGGTCAGCCACTACATTCTCGCTTCCTTTCTTATCCCGGATTTCAATATCAAATTCTTGAAGAAGAAGAATCCAACGGATAAGCCTCGGCTTTGCTTCCTTTTTCGTGAGCAAGTACCTCAAAGCTGCATGATCAGAATAAACGATTACTTTAGTACCAATTAAATATGAACGGAATTTATCTAAAGCAAAAACCACAGCTAGAAGTTCTTTTTCCGTCGTGGAGTAGTTCAATTGGGCATCATTGAGAGTCCGAGAGGCATAGTATATGACATGCGGCCGCTTGTCTCTTCTTTGTCCTAGAACAGCGCCTAATGCATAGTCGGATGCATCGCACATGAGCTCGAACGGAAGGCTCCAATCTGGAGGTACAATAATGGGGGCCGAGACTAGCTTCTCCTTGAGTTGGTTAAATGCCGAATTACACTTTTCATCAAACTTGAATGGCACATCTTTTTGAAGCAATCGGCAAAGAGGGTTGGACATCTTGGAGAAGTCCTTGATAAAACGCCTATAGAACCCTGCATGGCCAAGAAACGAACGTACCTCTCTAACCGAAGTAGGAGAGGGTAAGTGACGTACAAGGTCTATTTTCGATTTATCTACTTCAATTCCTTTTTCTGAAACAATATGTCCTAAAACTATACCTTGTTTCACCATAAAGTGACATTTCTCCCAATTCAAGACAAGGTTAGTTTCAACACATCGTTTCAAAATTAAGGTCAGATTATCCAAGCAATTATCAAATGAACTCCCAAATACACTGAAATCATCCATGAAAACCTCAATGATCTTTTCAACAAAATCGGAAAATATACTTACCATACACCTTTGGAAAGTGGCCGGTGCATTGCATAAGCCAAATGGCATGCGACGATAAGCAAATGTTCCAAAGGGGCATGTGAATGTGGTCTTCTCTTGATCATCCGGGGCTATCACAATTTGGTTATATCCAGAGTATCCATCAAGAAAACAGTAAAAAGCATGACCGGCTAACCTTTCGAGCATCTGGTCGATGAATGGCAAAGGAAAGTGATCTTTCCTAGTCATGGCATTTAGCTTCCGGTAATCGATACATACTCGCCATCCAGTCTGAATGCGTGTAGGCACGAGCTCATTCTCATCATTCTTGATAACAGTTACTCCGGACTTCTTGGGAACGACTTGAACTGGAGAGACCCAACGGCTATCGGAGATAGGGTAGATCACTCCGCAATCCACAAGCTTGATTATTTCCTTCTTCACCACTTCCATCATCGGAGGGTTGAGACGGCGTTGAGCCTCTCGGGATGGCTTAGTCCCCTCCTCAAGAAGTATACGGTGCATGCATGTGGTAGGGCTTATTCCTTTAATGTCGGCCAAAGTCCACCCTATGGCCGTTTTGTGCTCTCGAAGCACCCTCACAAGCTTCTCCTCCTCCATTGCCGTGAGACTTGATGAAATGATGACGGGCAATGTTTCGCCTTCTCCCAAAAACACATACTTCAAATGGTCCGGCAACGGCTTAAGTTCAAGCGATGGTGCCTGAACAACAGAAGGTAGCATCTTAGTGGAAACTGAATTTGAAAGTGAGAGTGGAACCTTACCATATTGTTGTGGCAATGACTCAAGGGCTGCCACAACCTCAATTATTTCTTCACTAGAACCCATTGCAAAGAATTCCTCCTCCTTGTCGTGGCCTTGCATTGGCCCAAATCCTTCATTTTTGCGCTCTATGGCCTTAGTGATGGTTGTTTCCAGAGCGTCCTCGTTCAATTCTTCAAGGTATACCTGCGCCAAAGAATCGATAACATCAATGGAAAAACAAGAATGGTCATCAACGGGATATCTTATAGTTTCAGAAATATTAAAATCAATCACTTCCCCATCGAATTCCATTGTCAAGGTGCCTTTGTATACATCAATCTTCGTTCGGGCCGTCTTCATGAATGGCCTACCAAGGAGAATCGGCAAAGATGTAGAATGGGCTGAATCCTCCATGTCTAGGACGTAGAAATCAGCCGGAAAAATTAAATGGTTCACCTGCACAAGCACATCTTCCAAAACTCCTTTTGGATACGCGTTAGAACGATCGGCCAATTGTATAATTACACCATCTTGTTTTAATTCACCCAAATCCATAGATGCATAAATAGAATAAGGCATGACATTTATGGATGCACCTAAATCAAGCATGGCATGTTCAAAACGATTATGTCCAATCACACAAGGAATCGTGAAACTACCGGGGTCTTTGCACTTGGTGGGCAGTTTACATTGCAAAACAGCGGACACATTCTCGCTTACCTTCACTACCTCTTTGTTTGCCCTTCTTCTCTTTGTATTGCATAGGTCCTTGAGGAATTTAGCATACTTTGGAACCTGTTTGATTGCATCGAGAAGCGGTATGTTCACTTGCACCTTCCGGAACGTTTCAAGAATGTCCTTCTCGCTTTCTTCCTTTTTTTCTTGCATGAACCTGCGAGGAAAAGGTACATTGGGCAGATTAGGACGTGAAGTACATGAATTTGAACTTAAATTACCTGATTTGGCCGAGTTAGGGTGATTGGAAGCCTGCGGCATTGGGTTTTTCACCCTTGCTGTGGGTGAACTAGACACTGCCTCAGGTTGTGTCGTCTCTTCATCTACTTTCTGGGCAGATTTGTGATTGTTTGGCTCGGTCCCAACTTCTTTTCCACCCCTTAGGGTGATAGCTTTTGCAGATTCGAAGCCATCCTTTGGATTGACCACCGTAGTGCTTGGTAACTTACCATTCTCACGAAATTGTCCCAAAAATTCGGCCATTTGTCCCATTTGTTTCTTTAGTTCATTTACCTCCTTTGCTTGGTTCTGCATTCCCTGCGCCATTGTGGTTAATAATTGATATGTTTTATCATCATTCATAGACGTACCTGAGTTGGTTTGGGATGATTGTGCTTGAGGAGGTGGTTGTGGTGCCATTGGCCTTGGAAAGAAACCCGGAGGTTGTCGGAATCCACTTTGTTGGGCAGGTTGTTGTGCATCTCTCCATCTGAAATTTGGGTGATCTCTCCAACCTGGATTATATGTGTTAGAATATGGGTCGTTCCTTGGTTGGTTTTGATTTCCATAGCCCATGGCATTGGCAGATTCCCACCCTCCGTTCTCAATTAATTGAGGGCATGTCTCGGATGGATGCCCTTGAATGGAGCATACACCACAGATTGTAGCTCCTTGCGCTTTGGGGCCCTCCACAAACTGCGACAGCATAGATGTAAGGTTAGCCATTTGGGATTGTAATTCGGAAATAGAACTTACCTCATTTACATGATGTGGCCGTGGGGCGTCTCTCTGCCCAACACCTTCATATTGTTGTGCATTTAGAGCACGGTTTGCAATTAGGGTCTTGGCTGCCATAGGTGTTTTGTCCACCAATGCACTTCCCGCCGAAGCATCGAGCATTTGCCTTTCAATGGGAAGAAGGCCCTCATAGAAGTATTGAAGGAGAAGCTCCTCCTTCATTTGATGTTGAGGACATGATGCAACAAGGGCTTTAAAACGCTCGTAGTATGCCGGAAAAGATTCTCCTTGACTTTGTTGGATTCCGCTAATTTTCTTCCTTAAGAGAATGACTTTTGAAGTAGGGAAGAACTTCTCCAAGAACGCTCTCTTCATGCTCTCCCAAGAAGTAACGGTCCCGGGTGCCAATTCATAAAGCCAATCCTTAGCCTTTTCCACAAGAGAGAATGGAAAAGCCTTTATCATCAGAATGTTCCCATCAACATTTATGGGTGTCATGCTCGAACAAACAACCTCGAACTCCTTGAGATGCTTGTTGGGATCTTCCATGGAAAGCCCATGGTATTTCGGAATGTGGTGCAACAAGCTTGACTTCAACTCGAATTCATCAGTCTTGCCTTGGGCAGCCTCAGGGTATTGAATGTAAAGAGGGGCTGCATTGGCCAAACCCGAGGCAGAAAGCTCTTTGATGGTTCGATTGTCCATGGCCATGGTTGGTACTTCTTCTTTAACCTAATCCGGGGCTTCCTCTTCTACTTCAGGTTCGGGACTAGGAGGATTAGACTCCTGCAATTTCTTGTTCCTTCTCAAAGTCCTCTCGAAATCACTGTCAAAGTCGGAGATATGCTCACGAACAGGTTGTGAGCTACGGGTCATAAACTAGTACCTACACACAAAAGTAAACAAGATAAATAACCAACTTAATAGACATGGCACAAAAACAAAACACATACACACGGTGCAAAAAAAAAATTAAAACAAAACAGAAACTAAACAATTTAAACAAGACTCAAGACAAGGGATTAGCAATTTTTGCCAATCCCCGGCAACGGCGCCAAAATTTGATGCGAGCATTATACTCATACAAATTAAACCCTATTTGTGACAATTGTAGTAATGATGTAAGTAGGGATCGTTCTAACCGGGGATTAACTAGGGATGCTAAATACTTGACTCAAATAAATAAAACTAACTTTTAAAACATTTAACTTACTTAACAAGAATTCAAAACAAGTACACAAGACTCCAAATACTTAAAACACGAAAATAAAACAAATACGAATGATTAAGACTCAACGAAATATGGGGGAAATGTGTTTGGGCAAGATTAAATTAAATGGAAAGATTATAATTAAGGGCAAAACGTAAATACAAAGGTGATAAAAATATGGATGATGGAATAGCCAAGGGGTTCTTCTCCACACATGTTACACTTGCATACAATATTGATTCTCAGTTGGTCTTTCGATAAGTTGTGAAACTCAATGCTCCAAGTTAATTAGGTCCGCTTAAATTAACTTTCAGATTTCCCTAAATTCATTGGATTGAATGGAATACGCATTACAACCAAATTATTCTTAATCAAAGTCCCTAACTATGTAATACGCATGATAGAGACATTCAACAAAGATCATTAAGTTCAATGAAAATTATAAGTGTTGACGAGGCATTCGTTACTATGGAATACGCATGAAACTTATGCCAAGAATTCGTTTAACGCGGTTGTTTATAAGCAACCTCCACTACTTGTGAATATAAGTTCATAACAATTAGGTGAAACTCACTTATATTCTAGCGACATATTCATGCATGAAAATTAAGCTTGCAATCTCAATGAACATACATAAATACGTTATCAATCAAACAGTTAAACGAATTGAATCCACAACTTATGAAATTCCAACCAAAAGTAATCAATTCATATTGCAAACATAAACATGTATTTTGAATCACCCCCTAGCTAAAGGGGGGTTTAGTTCCTCATAACTTTGAAATCAAAGAAACACCTAAACATTCCAACAACTCAAACTTGAATTGTATGAACGTTTAAGCACTCTTCTCTTCCATTACAAAACAAAGAAAATTGAATTTAAACATTGAAATCAAAGAAACACCTAAACATTCCAACAACTCAAATTTGAATTGTATGAACGTTTAGGCACTCTTCTCTTCTTCGTTGTTGTAGCACAAGGTCTAAGGTGAGTTTTTGGGGGATGAGGAGTAGTTGGAATGAAGAGAAAATATGCAGAAAATGAAGGGATATGCACGGCAAGAATGGAGGTGTTTGTGGTGTGTTGTGTATGAAAATGAGATGTGAATTGAATCGGGCATGAATGAATGAATGCAAGGGTATTTATAGGAGTAGTGGAGGGAACATATGGCTATGTCATTTGTAGGTGAAGTAGGTGGATGTTGTAGGTGAAGTAGGTGGATGTTGTAGGTGAGTAGGTGGATGTTGTAGGTGAGTAGGTGGATGTTGTAGGTGAAGTAGGTGGATGTTGTAGGTGATTATGAGTGATAAGTGATAAGTGTATGATATGTTAAGTGATAAGTGAATGATTATGATAAGTGATAAATGAATGTATAATATGATAAGTGGTGAATGATATGTGGTGAATGATAAGTGGTAGTGTTTAAGTATTTAAAATAGGGAACAAAGCCCTTCCTTGCATGGCAAGGAAGGGAGACACAAGGAAACACACGACAATGTCCTAAGGTTGCTAGGAATGTTGTTTTTGTGTTCTAAAATGCGTAGGAGTTTTCAATGATGCTCAAACATGAGGTCTTTTTAGGATTTAACTTTCCTACTTCAAGTCTTCAATTTCGTCCAAACTTTGGCTCCATGGATAAGCTATCCAATCCATGCCCAAAAATGCTCCAAATAGCCTCAAAATGCACTTTCTTGCTCCCTAAGCCCTTAGAACCTGAAAACACACAAAAGAAGCATAAAGAACTAAAATAACTAAAGAAACATAACGTAAATGTACGAGAACAAGCCATTTAAGTCGCATGAATATGCTCCTATCAGTATGTACGACAGGATTGGGTGTATAATAAGTACGCTCAAGTGCTACGATCATGTGAAGACTGGGCGAATAATCGCGGGTCACCTACGAGTTGGAACCACCTAAAGTGGTCTGTACGACAGGACTGTGCACCTAACTTGGATCCAAGATGAGCGTGTGGTACGGGAGGTGAACATCACGTGAAGGACTGTGCCCAACTCTGGGCGGGAGCACTAACACCGGGGGTGCAGGTTATGAGCTTTCTATGCATCTCAAATCACTACCAAACATAAACATAAACCATAACTTACCTGGCACTTACCTGTGCGTCCGCAACACCAAACATATATATATATATATATATATGCAACTAATAATGCATAATTAAACGGGCAAACATAATGCATGGCATGTAAAACATATAAACGTTTCATTCCACTTTATGGAAAAACACAAGTATATAGGTATATACGGAAAACCAAAAGCCCACTCACTGGTATGAAGAAGGGTCGTAACCCCTTTGCCTCGGGATGGGGTGTATGAATACACCAACGTGATCTACTCAACCTCACGAACATCCCCATATTTTTAAAATAATTTTCTGACAGCACACGCGCCCCCACGCGCCGGCCAAGGCACGGCCACATGTGCCACCCAGGCGCAGGCATGTGCCTGGCACACTGACAGTATCACTTAACACCATCAGGAATATTCTGTCCAAACTGACGGAATCAGTTAACGCAGTTAGGAATATTCCGTCCAAACTGACGGAATATTCCGTCATCTTCTCCGGCCAACCTCCGGCACCGTCGCCAGCGTCGAAAAATCGGGAAAAATTCAAAACTTGATGTCTCACTCGTTTTTCATCCAAAATTCACAAAATTTGTACCAAAATGAAGCTTACAACAAGAGGAACAAATCCATACCACTTTCAAGCACTAAAACCACCGGAAACTAGCCGGGAAAACACCACCAACTCCGGCTAAACCTGCAACTCACGATCCCGACGTCCAAAACCTTCAAACGAACCACCCCGAGCCTCCTAAGGACCTCACCAAGCTTCCTACAAGCTTGAAATTCCCAAAAACACAAAAATTAACGTGTGCATGAACAGTACCTCGAATTACACTTCTGGGGTTCGACGTGAAAATGAAGGTTTCCTTACCTGAAATGGGTATGGTTGAACTTCTAAGGACCTCACGAGCACAAATATGTAGTTTGTTTCCTCGATCCGTGAAGATTTCAAGGGTTTTGGGTGTTGTCCGTACGAAGAAGATAAGAAATGGATAGAGAGAGGGACTTGGGACAGGGTAGAGAGAGAGAAATGAGTGTGGTGTGTGGGTGGTCCAAAATCAACCAATCAAAACCCAAAAACAACCACACAACGAAACAACCATACTAGGGGCAA
Organism: Pyrus communis; assembly: GCF_963583255.1. Classification (NCBI taxonomy): domain Eukaryota; kingdom Viridiplantae; phylum Streptophyta; class Magnoliopsida; order Rosales; family Rosaceae; genus Pyrus; species Pyrus communis. The sequence goes on along the minus strand of NC_084814.1, from coordinate 8,484,312 downwards.
AATCGTCATTTCACCCCTACGGTACAAAAAGTCCGGGACGGGCTGTCACAGATACCACAAAATCTTATGTTATACTTAATAGAAGTATAAATTAAACTCGAAGTGTTTATTGAATCTATTGTTTTGACGAAATATGCATTCTATGAATCTAGTTGATCCAACCGTCAAAATTGTTTGTATATACTCCGAGATTGCGTATGTAAAAAATCGAAAATAAAAAATAAAAAAATAAAACAGTCAGAGATTAGGTAACGGAACGAAATTTTTTTATGGTTATAAATGAAAAATCACGATTTAACGGTGATTTTGGTTCCGATTTTGATATTTTTTTACAATTACACTACTCGACCCTATTAGAATACAATGAACAAATTTGATCTTCAATTTAAAATATTTACACTAGTGGATACAACAAAATCTTATGTTATACTTACTAGGAGTGTAAAATAAACTCTTAGTGTTTGTTGAATCCATTGTTTTGGTGGGATTTCCATTCTTCGAAACTAGTTTCAACAATCCAACCGTCAAACTTGTTTGTATATACTCCGAGATTGCATACGTCCAAAATCACAAAATCCAAACATTCAGAGATTAGGCAAAGGAACAATTTTATTTTTATTTTTTTTATGGTTATAAATGAAAAATCACGATTTAATGGTGATTTTAGCTCCGATTTTGATATTTTTTTATAGCTACACTCCTCGACCTTATTAGAATACAATAAACAAATTTGATCTCCAATTTAAAATATTTACACTAGTGGATACAACTAAATCTTATGTTATACTTAATAGGAGTGTAAAATAAACTCTTAGGGTTTGTTGAATCTATCATTTTGGCAGGATTCTCATTCTACGAAACTAGTTTCAACGATCCAACTATCAAACTTATTTATATATACTCTGAGATCGCATACGTCCAAAATCACAAAAAACAAACATTCCGAGATTAGGTAATAGGACAAAACATTTCAATGATTATAAACGAAAAATCACAATTTAACGGTTATTTTAGCTCCAATTTTAATGGTTTTTTTACAAGTACACTCCTCGAACCCATAAGAATACAATGAACTAATTTGACCATTAATGTAAAATAATACACTAGTAGATACAACAAAATCTTATGTTATACTTAAGAAAAGTATAAAATAAACTCTAGTGTTTGTTAAATATATCATTTTGACAAGATACGCATTCTACGAAACTAATTTCAACAATCCAACGGTCAAACTTGTTTGTATATACTTTGAGATTGCATACGCCAAAAATCACATAAACCAAACATTCAAAGATAAGGTAATGGGACAAAAAATTTCGACGGTTACAAAAAAATCACGATTTAACGGTTACTTTACCTCAAATTTTGATGTTTTTTTTACAAGTACACTCCTCGAACTTATAAGAATACAATGAACTAATTTGATCTTCAATTTAAAATATTTACACTATTGAATACCACATAATCAAATATTTACACTAGGCAATGATCTCTTTCCGACGACAACTATATACCCTTATAAATAAATATTCATTTTTAAAAGCCATGGATTGCCCTCGAATATAGATAGTTATTTTTGACGGCCTCTAGTTCCTCTCGCAAATACACATTCACTTCCAATATAACTAATCATCCTTGAAAATAAACAATTACTTCCGACAATTTAAACACGCTCTTAGAAAAAATATAACTATTACCGACGAAAATAAGTTTTGTCGTAAATAAATGTGGGGCCAAGATTTCCCTCCAAAAATAGCTATTTCCGACGAAGATGGATCTCTTTTCCAGAGGCATTTTGGGTGTCGAAAATAGTAAACCTCTTGTCGACATATTTCTGATGGAGCACAATTTTTGGTCGGAAATAATGGTTTTTCCAAGAGTATTTTTAGGTCCTCGGAAAAAGTTGGTGGCAAATGACAATTTTTTGTTTGTAGCGCTAGGGGACGATGATGAACAATGGTGTTAGGCCAGCTATCCATCTAGAGGTTGTTTGCCACTGCACTATCCAGCCGTTCTTTAATGCGACTCCAATCTTCCAAGTCCCGTTCCCAAGTGAAATGCGGACCAGAAAATCCCAAGTCTACCAGCTCCTTTTGCTGCATAAAATCTTTTAGAAAACACCAGTGGCTCGGGTCCCACTCTCGACCTCCATGCTTTTCATGTGATCAAAGAAGTTCATTAAAATCCCCAGCGCACAACCAAGGACAGCCATCCGCCGAGAAAGACCTAGCATGACCGTCCTAAAAGGATAACTTATTTTCTTCATGTGGAAGGCCATAAAACTAGGACAACTGCATGGCCTCCCCTGGAGAAGGATCTTGAACACAAGTGTCAATGGTATTTATGAAAGAGAAAAGAATTTGTACCGCTAGGTGATGTTTCCACCATAGGTATAAGCCTCTAGAGAGACCATTTGAACCCATAAAAAAACCGTGCTGGAAACCCAAGGATCTTTGGATTACTTCAATTCCATTGCCTTTCACTTTTGTCTTCGAAAGAAAGACAATGGAGGGCTTGTGTTTGCGGATTTGCTCTCGCATTGCATCAACTGTCGAGTCTTGCCCAATGTCTTGACAGTTCCAAGCAAGGTAGATCATGGCTCATCTGTGGCTGCATTAGGCTAGCGGCCACCACCTTGGAGGTTTGCAAGTTCCTCCAAATCAGAAGCAAGAAATGTTTCCTCAACCACTCTATCAAAGCCCTTCAAGTCTTCCACTGGAATAGAGTTTTCTGCAGGGTTACTAATGATAGTAATCTCCTCTTTCATATTAACTTGAACCTCCACCAGACTATCTTCCCGTTGAGATTGGGTAACCACACGACGGGCAACATAACTAGAAAAGTGCCCTCTCTGACTGGCGCCAACACCTTTGCCTCGATCCTTGCTATGTGGAATAGAGGAAAACCCCACACTATAGTTGCAATTCCCAACCAGATTGAGTTAGGGGTAGGTTATGTTCTTTGTTTTTTTATAGGATGAGAAAGGGGTTACACTCGAAGTAGTATGCTTTTTTGAGTAACAGAAAGGGGTTGTTAGGGTTGGTTGAGAATTATTCCACCCAAGGGGCTATATTGTAGCTTGAGGGGTTTTTTTTCTTGAAAAAAATGGGCTTTCCGCGGTAACAGTAGATGAGGATGAATGGGTGGAGATAGGCCTAGTTTCTGTGGATTTGTCTGCAGTATCCATAGGCCTAAATTGGCAGCCCATAGTCAAGCCAAGGGTTTTATTTTCACAGGGGAGATATGCCAGGGGTTGGGGCAGAACACTCATGTGGGAGAAGATATGTAAGATGTTTTCCAACGAGGAACTTTTGTTGTAGAAGGTAAAAATGGGATGGCTGAAGAGGCAGCTCGATGTTGATTATATGATTGGAAAAAGTTGTCAGTTTGGAGAGGACAGGCCTGGTACTAGGGGAAGAGAGGGTACCCCTAGCCTGATCAATATTTTCAAGAAGTGAGGCTGTTTGACACCTGTCATAAGTATGGTTATCTAGGGCTCGGGTTAAATTCTGGCTGCAATACTTAGAATCAGCGGTTCACGTCTCGATCCAGAAATCCATCTCTCCAAACCCGTTGGGGTATTCGTTGTGGACTTAGCAGGAGTAGTGATCGGAATAGAGGACCTTATGGGTTCAACAAACATCCAGCCGCCGTAGCGCCTACCAAAATTTGGTTGTGGGTTATAGTTGAAATGACAAATGTTGTTCATGTGTCCCAACCTACCACACTTGTAGCATAGGAATACATTCGTTGCGTTTCATAGTAAAACTCAACACGAGATGGTGAACCATCAGCTCTTCAAAGCCAGAAGCCAGTAGGGATTGGCTTACGCACGTCCAGCTGGAGACGGATTTGAAGGAATTCCCGAACACCGTCTGGGCTTGCAAAAGGGTTCTCCACCCGTAAGACATCTCCAAATTTTTCCCTGATCATATGAGCATTAGTTTCAGAATATTGCCCCAGAGAGACACCATGGAGTTAAACCTAGTACACCACCAAATGGGACGAGATCTCTTCAAACACTAGATGAGGTAGCTAGTTTTGTACCGAACAACAGTAACCCACAACATTCCAGGGACCTCCATCGATGATTTTTTCTGTGATTCCATGGTTTGGGGATGTTATAGCAAAACAAAGATCAGACTTTGGAGCAATACGAATTTTGCCTAGGTTTGCCCAAGCCTTATTCAACAGGCGCACCAAAGCACCCCTGTTTGGGGACTTTTCAACAAAAATGAAAGAAGCTAAATACAGACCTCCCTGGCTATCCATTAGATTAAGATTATTTTGGAGTTGGAGGACCAGATTGTTTTGGTTAGGTGATTTGTTGCTCATGGTGGTGATTGAGAGATGATTGGGGGACCACAATCTTTGTTTTTTTTGTAAGATTAGGGACTTGTGTGGGCTGGTGTTTGAGATGTGCAGGTTGACCAGGTTTAAATAGGGGGTGAAGGTAGCCATTTTGACAGAGTTGAGTACCAAAGGTCTTGGGAGTTTCCAATTTTTTTTTATTGGAAAGGTTGATTGAGGAAGGTACAGGAAATATATTGGGGAAGATTTGACTTGCAGCTGTCTAAAATCTAAAAATAAACTTGTAGAGAGTGCATTTGTACATCAGGGAAAGTAGGTATTGGGATTAAGGTGAGGATTTGATCTAAGACTTTGGGTTTGTGTTGGGATGAAAGGGGTGGGGGGGGGGGGGTGGTATAGGTTTGGAAAGGGCTAAAGGAATTTGGGATTGAGGACATTACTTTTGGTGGCTATTATGTTGTAAATTAGATTTCTTTGATTTGGGGGAAAGATTGAGAGGTTCAGATGTTAAGTGTTGGGGAGGATTTGACTTGCGGTTGCCTAAAAATTGATGGAAGATTTGCAGCAGAAAAACCAGGATATGCAAAACATACAACCACGATGTGAGATTTGGGTACATGATTGCGATTTACCTCTAGATTTGTGTTGGGAAGGGGGATCAGATTTGACTGGGTCATGGGACAGATGGAAAATAGGGACCAAGGAAATGGAGGTGGTGGGTGTACAGGTTTAAAGAGGGAGGATGATAGGAAGATGCTTGAGATTTAGCTTAGATGAACTCCCATTAAAGAGAAAAAGAATTTTTTCATCATACATTTATATATATATGAATGGCGCGGCACTGTCGCCCTCCATATAATAACAATTATTATCTTTAAGTTTTGATATTTATGTGAATGGTGCTGAGTTAAAGCCCTTGTCACAATCATTACTTATTTAAACCAATTTATTTATAACAGCTAGAATTACCGCCCTCTGCATTGATTTACTTATTGTATTACATTTTGTTATGATGAGTATAAAAAGGACCTGAAGTTTCTTGATCAGATTAGAACCTGAAGTTTCTTGATCTTGATCATTAGACCTGAAGTTCCATTATATCAAAAGATTGGACTTGAAGTTCCTTGATCCTCATCATATAAAATGATTGGACCCGAAGTTCCTTTATCAAAACCAAAATATGAAGCTTTTGAATCAATTGAGAGAACAACAGTTCTTCAACTAAATTAAAATGATGGCCATAAGCATCTCAGTCCACAGACTATTATAGGAGGACTAGAAATTCCTTGATTCATATAAATGAGGACCACAAGTTCCTTAATCCATGTACATATTAAGTATGGGCATGAATTCCAAAAATATGAACCTAAAGGTTCTAATGATGTCGATATTGAGAATAAATTTTGAGTACATATGCATAATGTTTTGACTTGAAGTTCAAAATATGAATACTGGTAAGAACTTGAAATTCTAACATTTTTTGTAGACATATGTTATATGTGGTATGAATTAATTATCTCAAGTTCCGTCATACATGAATTTCTTCCTTTTGGGAATAAAAAAATGGTGAACTTGGCAAAACTCGATTTTGTTACCATCGATATCTTATACAAGAGACAAGGTTCTAAAAGACGCTAGGAGCTTGTTGGGTGGCGGGCTGGGGCCTAGTGCATAGGCGAATTTAAGTAAATCTATTATATTTTGTGTAAATAAGTATCTGCTTATACTTTAAATATATATAATTTCATTATAAACTACAAAATAGAATGACATATTTATTATGAAGTATAAGAACAAAATGAAAACATAGGGAACAAGGATATAATGTGTGTTGATTTAAGTATGCAACAAGTCTCTAGCAATTTATTGAAAAAAATAAAATGCAAAATGAAAGTTATCTATTTTCTATTTAAGTGAGTCACTGATGTTGTAACATCCCGTCCCGAAACTAACGAAACGTACGTGTGAATTTACAATTTTACCCCCCTAGCTGTTATTTTACGTGTATTTTTGTGTTGTGTGGTGTGGTAGGACCACACACAATCATACATTTTCTTTTTCTTCCCGGGATTCCCTCCCTCATTCCCTCACTCTGTCTCTTCTCTCAGTCTCTCTCTCTCTCTCTCTCTTCCTCCCCGAGTTCACCTTCTTCTTCTTCTTCTTCCTCTACACACGGACACACATACAAACCTAATCAAATCTTCACCAAACAAGAAACCAAGACCACCATCGTGTTCGTGGAGCTGAGAGGAGTTCAAAGGTGCCATTTTCAGGTAAGGAAAACACCATTTTCACGTCGATATCACGAGGTCCGATTTGAACACTGTTCATGCAAACCTAAACTAGCTTGTTTTTGGAATTTCTAAGCTTGTAGTTGTGCTTGTGAGGTCCCAAGGAGCCTCGGAGTAGTTCGTTGGGTGAATTTGGACGTCGGGATCGTCCTGTACGAAGTTGGCCGATTCTTGAAGTTGAAGACAGGTATGATCTAGCAATTTTTAGGCCTTAAAACTAGTCTAACGTGATTCTACTAGTCCTAAGCTTCATTTTGGTATAAAGAACGTGAAAAATGGTTGAAAAACGAAGGAGAAAACTTAGTTTGAAAATTACCCAGTTTTCCGGCGCCGTCGCCGGCGCCGGCGTCTCGCCGGAGAAGAAAGGAGAATATTCCGTTAAGTCTAACGGAATATTCCTAACGGCAGTGACAGAATCCGGTTAGATTTGACGGAATATTCCGTCAGTTAACGGAATATTCCTGACGGCGTCAACTGACGCCGTCAGTGTGCAGTGCACGTGGGCCGCGCGTGGGGGCGCGTAGGTCCGTGCGTGTTCAGGCGCGTGGGGGCGCGTGCGTGGTCCAAAAATTTTTCTAAAAATATGGGCGTGATCCTGAGGTTGTGTAGGTCACGTTGGTATATTCATTTGTCCAATTTGAGCAATGTATGAGAAGTTATTACGAGAAGTTGCTTAGGTGCTTTTAAATTAATGTTTTCGTAACTTTGTCGCGTATAGGTGATTCGTTTTCCGAGGACGAGCGTACGCACTCGAGGCAGGGGGGCTACGACCCTTCTAATTATCAGTGAGTGGGCTTTTGTTTTCCGTATATACCTATATACATATTAATTCCCAGAAATTAAATAGAAAAGGTTATATGTTTTATGCCATGCATCATTTGAATATTGTTTACGCATCATCACGTGTGTTGGTAGTTGGCATACATATATAAATGTGTATTTGGTGCTGTGGACGCACAGGTAAGTGCCAGGTAAGCGGTATTCATGTGGTTATGCATTCCTGTTTATTATGCAATAGTAGTTTGAAATGCTTAGAGAGCTCATAATCTGCACCCCCGGTGTTAGTGCTCCCGCCCAGGGCCAGGGCACAGTCCTTCACGTGATGTTCACCAGCACCACACGCTCGCCTTGGATCCAAGTTAGGTGCAAGCCTTGTCGTACAGACCACATTAGGTGGTTCCGACTCGTAGGTGACCCGCGATTATTCGCACAGTCTTCACGTGATCGTAGCACTAGAGCGTATATATTACACCCAGTCTTGTCGTACAGACCACGTTAGGTGGTTCCGACTCGTGTGCAGATTCAGATATTGAGTTGAGATTGAAGCTCTATATGCAGCCATACAGGTCACGTTAGGTGACTCCCGGCTGCCAGATTATATATAATCGATGTGAATTACGCTTGAGCATTTATAATTGATTATGATATTCTGTAATGGCATATTCTCAAGCATGAATGGCATATTGCAAAGCATGAATGGCATATTGTGAGCATGAATGGCATATGTGGAGCATGATTGACATATCTATACATACGTATATATGTTCATTTTCTGGGAAGTATACAGGTTTTACGGCGAGGGGTTAGAATGTGTTTTGCTAAAGAGTTTTCAAAGAACTTTGTTTTTGCCCACTCACGCTTTTGTTTTTGCGCCCCTCCAGGTTCTAGTGGTCTAGCAAGTTCGGTGGTCTATCCCAGAGGGCGTCCCGGCATTTCTGACAGACACTCACCATTGTAGGGTCACCTTCGGGTGTACATATGTCGTATCTTTCCTTTTTCGACTGCTGTAGACTTGCTCTGAATTGTGTCTCTCATACACTAGTACTTTGTATGCTATTAGGTTTTTAATGATTCGTACTTTTATATTACTATACCTTTAGCTTCCGCACGCGCACATGGCTACGTCACCTTCGCGTGACGGCCAGCATGCCCTGATCTCGGTCGGGGTGTGTCAGATGTGATATAATATAGCACATAAATTAAACCCTCTTTTTGATAGTTGTAGTATGTGAAAGTAGGGATCGTTCTAGGCTAGGGATTAGGAGGGACTGCTAATCTACTTAATTTTAACTGTAAAACTTTAAACTAGACTCGAAAACAGAAAACTAGACTCTAATGACTCAAAACAAACTAGAATGACTCAAAACAGCACAAAACAAGCAAATTGACTCAAAACAGAAACTAAGAGTGATTTTGGACGAATTTCGATTTTACTTTGACTCAAAACACTAAAAGAAACAAATCTAAACAGGTTCCAACTAAGTAAATGCGAAATATTAAAAGGGGATTGGGTTTTGACGAATTTAAAATAAAAGCAAACACATTACAAAAAAAAAGTAAATTAATACGAATTTGGGTGAATTGATGGGTGATAGGCTAGCTAGAGGGTCCTTCTCCACACATGACACATATGCATACAAATCGATTTCCAATTATTATTGCTATAAACCATGAATGACAATGCCCCAAGTTAATCGTGAACTGCACAAATTAACCATCAGATTTCCCTAATTTCATTGAATTGGAGTCAGTGATGCAATCAAATTATTCTTATCAAGTTCCTTCTATGAACAACATGATAGAGATACATATCAAAGATCATTAAGTTCTATGGAAATCATAAGCATTGACATGGCATTCATAATTATGAAAAGGATGATACTCTTGCTAGGAATTTACTTAACATGATCGTGACAAGCGACCTCCACTACTTGCAAATATAAGTTCATAACGATTAGGTGAAAATCCCTTATATTTTAGCATCAAATTCATGCATGTAAACTAAGTGTGCACCCTCAATCAACATACAAGAATAAGTTATCAATCAACCAGTTAAGCAAATCACATTCATGTTTTACGAAACAATAATTGGATGAAATCAATTCATATCAAATATATGTTCATGACTTTGAATTCTCCTCTAGCAACGAGTTTAGCTCCTCATGTTCGCAATTAAACAAGTACAATTAAATTTAAACATTGAAAATAAAAGATTGAATACACCTAAGAACGTTCCAACAATCCAAAAGTCTTGAATGGCAGGTACGACTCCAAGGGTCTTCTCTCATTTTTCCTTGCAAGGCTGCAGCACAAGGGTGTTTGTGTATTAAATTGGGTTATTGTGTGTGATGGATGGCTGGTGTGAATTATGGGGGTATAGGGATGAGTGGTATGTGTTTGTGGTGCGACATAATGTATTTATTTAAAGGGAGAAACCCTAATTAATTTTGGAGAAGGATTTGCAATCCAAATCCACAAGGAAAAAGGGCTAATTAAAATCAAAATACAAGAAGGAAAAGGAAATAGGATGCGGCAGATCCTAGAGGGAAAGGGAAAGGGGTTTGCGACAAGGAATTGTTGTTCTAGAAAGAAAGGTGCGGCTCCCCTTTAGAAATATGAATAAGCCTTCTAGAATCATATATTTAAGTGTCCCACTATAATTAGGGATCCCCTTTGTAGCTGGAACTTAGGGTAGTGTAGGATTAGGATTGGCTAAGACAAAATAAGGAAGTTTGGCTCATGTTTCCTTCTTTCTTTGCTGAGCTCCATATCTTCTTTATCTTGAATTAATTCTTCCATCTCTTTAGCATATTCTTAGCCCCTCTTGAGCTTCAAATTCATCCATTCACCTTGCTTCATGCATGTTGATAGGAGCATATTCATGCGACTTAAATGGCTTGTTCTCGTGCATTTACGTTATGTTTCTCTAGTTATTTTAGTCCTTTATGCTTCTTTTGTGTGTTTTCAGGTTCTAAGGGCTTAGGGAGAAAGTGCATTTTGAGGCTATTTGGAGCATTTTTGGGCATGGATTGGATAGCTTAATCATGGAGCAAAGAGGATGGACGAAATTGAAGCCTTGTATGCTCTTTGGGACATAAAACAAAGGGCCTAGCCCAATCAAACAAATCCTTTGAGCCATGGAAAACCTCTAGCCCAATCAAACAATCCATCAAAGCCATGCAAAAAACACCAACACATGCACTCACATGCATTCACATGCATTTCAAGCACAAAACACCTTCAATGCCGTGACTTCCCCTTCATTCCAGCCATTCCACATGCAATTCCAACCTAACCCACATGCAACTCTTCATCATTGCACCACAAATCAGCCACTCACATGCATTCACACACACTTCACACAAACAACAAGTCTTTGTCGTGCCTTCCACACCAATTCCAGCTTTTCTTCATCATTGCAGCCACTTTGCCCTTTTATTTATGCATTAAACCTATTTCCTTTCCCTAAATTGCAGCCACAATCCACACCTTTCCAACCTAGCTGCACCCTACATACATTAATTAGTCATTCTTTTCATATTGCACTCACATGCATTCACATGCATTTCAAGAAGCAAAACAACATTGTGCCGTGAGCTTCCCTTGCATTTTCAGCTTTCCTCCTTGCATTCACATGCATTTCCAACCTAGCATTCCATTCTTTAATCATTCCTAGCTGCCATTCACATGTTCTCCCATCCATTCTCTCCCTATAAAACCATGCATTGCATTCATACAATTCATTCATTCACTCCCCATTCCATATCTCAATTTCCATTGTACATACACAACACACCACATTCACTCTCCACCTTCTTTAGCCGTGAGTCCCCCTTCCCTTATAATCCAAACACCACTCCTCATCCATTTCCATAATCCCCCAAACCTCACCTTAGACGTTGTGCTACAACAACGAGGAAGATAAGAGGGCCTAAACGTTCATACAATTCAAGTTTGAGTTGTTGGAATGTTTAGGTGTTTCTTTGATTTCAAAGTTTAAATTCAATTCTCTTTGTTTTGTACGTATGAGGAATGGAAGAGAAGAGTGCCTAAACGTTCATACAATTCAAGTTTGAGTTGTTGGAATGTTTAGGTGTTTCTTTGATTTCAAAGTTATGAGGAACTAATCCCCCTTTAGCTAGGGGGTGATTCGAAACTATGTTTATATTTGCAATATGAATTGATTAACTTTCGTTGGAATTTCATAAGTTGTTGATTCAATTTGTTTAACCGTTTGATTGATAACTTATTTATGTATGTTTATTAAGAATGCGCGCTTAATTTTCATGCATGAATATGACGCTAGAATATAAGTGAGTTTCACCTAATCGTTATGAACTTATATTCACAAGTAGTGGAGGTTGCTTATAAACAATCGCGTTAAACGAATTCTTGGCATGAGTTTCATGCTCATCATAGTAACGAATGCCTCGTCAACACTTATAGTTTTCATAATGCTTAATGATCTTTGATTGTATCTTTATTGTGCTGTTCACGTAAAGGACTTTTGGAGAATGTTGTGAATTGCGTTGCGCTAACCCATCCAATTCATTAACTTAAGGAAAACTTGACGGTTAATTTAAGCGGACCTAATTAACCCGGAGTGTTGAGTTTCATAATTTATCGAAAGACCAACTGAGAATCATTCTTGTATGCAAGTGTAACATGTATGAAGATGAACCCCTTAGCTAGCATTCATCCATAAATTTCATATTTACATTCTGTCTAGTTTATTAACTTGTTTCGTTATTTCAATTTTCGTAAAACCTCAATCCCCCTTTTGCTTTAACGTTCATTTTAGTTAGAATTCAATTTAGTTTGTGTTTTTAAAGCATTTTGAGTTTTTGGTTTGTCTTAGTGTTTTAAACTTTAATTTTGCATTCTTTGAGTCTAGTTTAGTGTTTTAAACTTTATTTTACGTTTTTGAGTCAGTTTCCAAGTGATTTGCAATCCCTCCTAATCCCCGGTTAAGAACGATCCCTACTTATACATATACTACAATTGACAAAAAGAGGGTTTAATTTGTGCGCGTATAAATCTCACATCACATGTGCTATCCATTCCAAGCCCAAAACTGCTCTAAAATGCTCCAAATTGCCTTTTCTTATCTCTTTAGCCAATTGAACCTACAAACACAAGAAAATAGCTTAAATCACTATAATAAATAGAAACTAACTCATTAAATACAAGGAAATAGGCTAACAAAGTCGCATAAATGTGCTCTTATCAATCGCGACCTAGGTGGGTGCCTAGGTGGGTTTGGGCAAGCTAGGCGGGTGCCTAGGCGATCTAGGAGGGCACCTTACCAGGTCTAGGCGCCCTTTCTTCATTTGTAAACTTCTAGCCATTAATCGGGGTGGTGGCCAGCCGCCTAGTGCCTAGGTTGCGCTAAGCAAGGATTTTTAGAACAGTGACAAGAGACATTTTCATGAATTCATAATGCCTGAGAATTCACGTGGAAAGCATATGATACTTGAAAACATCTTTGCTTAAAGGCTCATTGAATCATATTTATGGAACCAGAAGTTTCCATAGTTTCCTATATCTAAGATGTGCATACAAATGAGTTACAACTACAAAAACAAACAAATAAGGGGGAGCCTTCACAAAGGTCACTCATGTTAAGCCAATACATGGCGGTACCCCAGAATGGGGAGGCACTGGAGATTGTTCATATGAAGCCTCACTTGGCGGAACCCCAGAGGAGGGAGGCACTGGAGATTGATCATGTGACGCCTCAATACTTGGTAGAACACTAGAAGGGGAGGCACCTAAGGTTGATCATTTGAAGCCTCTGTACTTAGTAGAACTCCAGGCAGTGGAGGAAATGGATGCCTTCAGATTAGAGCCACGACTCTCTGATGATCACTTTGAATCTGACTTTCGGATTCTTGTAGATGGTCGAGCTTTCTTTTCATGCTCGTTGAGTAATTATTTGCAAGCATGTGTAGCTTTCTATTCTTGTGCTTGAGCCCTCTAATTTCTTGTCTAAGGCTTACTACCTTAGCCATTAATGATTTAACTTGGCGAGTTCAAACAAGTAGATGTTGGCCCATATTAGATACTGAGCTTGCACACTTAATAGTGAAAGCCAAAGAGTCTTGAATAGGCAATTCATCAGACCATTTTGAAAGTATTCTTTTATCCTTGGGAGTGAGAAGATTCCTAGCTACTACTATGGCAGTTATATCATTCTTCATCGCTGAGTCCCCAACCGTAAGAGGACCATTAAAGGATAAGAATGATGGGTGCCATATGTTGTCTTGAAGAGGCACGTCTGCATCTTCCATAACATTTAAATTGAAACGACGATTAGATGGGCAAGCCATTTTCAAAAAAGATGAAAGAAAAAGAGGTCAGATAAGGTGAAATCTTAAAGGCAATTTTCATAGGAAGATAACTTTTCGAGCATGCTTTTGGATGCAATTGATGCCTCTATAAAAGGAGAGGCAACACAACCATTTGTTCAAAAATTGAAGATACATTACTCTCCAAATTTCAAAAGATAGATTTTCCTGAATGAAGTTCATTGGCACTTCTCAGATGCAATCTTTGATTTCTAGATATCAAGGACAACTCTGTCAAAATATCTCTGGCATAGTTGAAACACGTGAATTTTACTATTCAAACTGTACCACTATTGCCAACAAGCATGAAGGAGATGGTCTCAATAGCACCATTACCTGTTATTGGGAAATCCCTATATATGTCGACTTTATCCTCCATGTCAAGGTAGAGCCCCAAAAATGTCTAGCTCTTCTTCCTTCCTTGCCGAGAATGCATCTTCAACTAAGCCTCACAAAATACTCAATCTTTCTTCTCCCTGACAATACCTCTTCAACCAAGTCCCTCAAAATGCCAAACTTGTTTTGCCAACAAGAAAATAGAAATTTTGATCCATAAGCTTTGCATCAATGTCAAATCCTTTTATTATTTTTCTTTAAGATTAAAAGTATCTCATATCATCAGGGTTGAGAGCAAGAGTATCTCATATCAAGCTCTTTCCCTGTCTTTTCCTTTGCCCTTGCTCCTACTTGCAAGACAAGGAGAAAGAAAGTAACAATTAAAACTTGAAATAAAACTTCTGGTCTGGAACTGATTGCCTAGAACCTTTGCTTGGTTGCTTACCTTGCATTGCTCTCAAGTTGTCTTCTTCAACTACTATTGGAGCTGGGTTTTAAGTCACCAATGTCCCAGAATAGTTAGGGCACTATTGGATTTTTACATTAAAGCTGCCAAGTATGGATGAGTCACCAAGAAGTGATGCTTTGAAAGACCATTCAAAGGCAAAGGTTGCGCACCACTTTTGTTGAGCAGCAAGTTGAAGCTGAATGATCAACAATGAACCTATAGAAGTTCAAAGAGAGAAAATGAGTGTTTGACTAAGTGAATGGAAGACTAAACTTCAATGATGGGAATCCTACTCATAGCCCCAGCAAACTCTACTAGTTTATATCATTTGGATAATGTAAAGGTAATACAATCTTCATGATTACTAATAAACTATCAAATGCATTAACAAGTTACAAAGATGCCATATGGATTGAAGTCTTAATAAGACTATTTATGGACTTGGCACTTGACACACCCTGACCCGGGATGTCCACTAAGACTTCGAATCAAGTTGTGTTGGCTGACACCTGGAAGGTGACAAAGCCAGAAAGTGTATTGATGTGGAAGATGTGAATAAATTTAAACCTAAAAGTGCCTAAGTACAAGAGTGCACGGTGCGCAGGTATGAACTTACTTTATACGTGATGACAGAGCATAAGTATAGTACAATAAAATAGGGTGAGAATTATACCATTGATGGTAATCGTCTATAAGGAAATTATTTGTGATACTAGTCCATTTAAGCAACATCTATGCATGCAATTAACAATTAAAAGGCGGAATCATGCTTGTATGCACTAAAAAACAAAACTTTACCCATGAATTCAAGGCCTAGTGAGTGTGGTGAATCAAGACTCAACTCAAGAACAAAGTGAGTTGAGAAATATTATACCTTTGTTGATTCCTCTTTCCATAAGCAAAGGCTAATCACCCAAGAGATAGGGCCTTCATTCCTCACTTCTTAGCTCCATGGATTTCTTGGATGAAGATGGTAGAATGGATTCTCCAAGTTCCCAAAATAAAGAACTTCTAAGTCTCCACACCAAGGAGAGCATTGATGAAGAGATGAGTGACCTAGAGGAAGTAAGATTGCTAGCTAATTTCCTTTAGGGTGGCCGGCCTCTTAGAGAGGAAATGAGAGCTTGTGATCTCTCTAATTTCCTCTAGGAAAACCCTAATGATAAAATGGTTATAAAATCCTTTCTATAGTCCCTTTAATTAAGTGACTAAAATAACCAAAACCCTTTTCTTTCTCTATATGGCCGGCCTCCTTAGAGCTATGGGCTGTTTGGGCCCTTTTGGGTCTTAAGTCAATAAGTTGTCATACAACTTATGTTAATGGGCTTGACATTCAAATCCCATTGGGCCTTGTGGCCTAAAACTAACCCAAGGTCTATAACGAACTTATTCCTTTGATTAATTAACATATTAATTAATCCTAGCCATAAATAATTAAACCATTTAATTATCCTTACTCATCTCCGTTATTTCCTCAATCTTTACCTTACACGGTGTACGATCCATTAGGTTCCTTTTAGCGAGGCAGTGGGCGATTAGAACTCTTCAAATAGATTGTGAATTGAAACTTACTTTCAATTCTCCCTTTAGTGATTACACACCTTTAGGGCTTCCAACGTCCATGAGTGACACCTAGCAGTATATCATGGCTACCCAAGCTAATCAGAAGAGGTGGATAACCTATTCAGTTTAGGATTACAATGCAATATGGTTTTTCTCTAATACAATACTATTGACCACATTTTTTGGTATGATAGTTTGTTCATGTTTACTATCCAATGTGATTGATTTACTTACATGATTACCTTGAATGTGATTTGGAATGACTTCCTAAATCTGATTCATACTCTGGCCAGAGATTCTTAATCATATCATAGAGTATTCTCCCTCAAACGGTTTGACGGTTAGAGATCCCTTGTTGCGCATTCACTTGCCTCCATGGCTAAGTGGCTTAACCTTAACTATGCCGTGGACACCCTCTGACGAAGTGACTTTTACATAGTCAAAGATCAAGGACCTAACCACAAGACAACTATGATGCCTTCGGTTAAAGGACTACTTTGCATTATCCTAACCATGAGTTCTCATGTGACATGAGTATGAGAACTCCGTTGATCGTGTTCAGTGGACTCATTCTCTATTGAGCACCTATATGCTTGTCTTGGTGTCAATCACACCAATGACTCGAGACTAGTCACTCTCCCTAAGAGAAGACACAACACGTACTAATCTTAACAGAATGTCAATGCCCAATTAACAATCATATGATCAGGAATGTTTAGGATATGTATAAGAAAGAGAATAGTCTCTTGAATCTAACTTCTTTAGATCACATTCTCCCAATTACATATTCCTTGGACTTATCGTTTAAGCATGTAACATTTATATGAGCCGGCTTAAAACAATAATCTTTGCCCTTTATATTAAACTAGATTAGTTTAACATGTGAAATGTCCATAAAGTATCATCATATAATTAGTTTTAGGGCACATTACCAACAGTCCACCCGAAGATTTGTTGATTGTGACATCCCACATCGCCCAGGGGAGTGATCCTTATATGTATATTCTCATCCTTACCTAGCACGAGGCCTTTTGGGAGCTCACTGGCTTCGGGTTCCGTAGGAACTCCGAAGTTAAGCGAGTAGCGTGCGAGAGCATTCCCAGGATGGGTGACCCATCGGGAAGTTCTCGTGTGAGTTCCCAGAAACAAATCCATGAGGGTGTGCTGGGGGCCCAAAGTGGACAATATCGTGCTACGGTGGAGTCGGGCCTGGGAAATGGTCCCGCCCGGGTCGGGATGTGACATTGATAATCCTCGTCGGTATGAAAACTCTGCTACTAGAACCTGGAGGACGAAAAACAAGGGTGAGTGGGCTTGAAAATAAAGTTTTAATAAAAACCTTTTGAAAGCGTTATAACCCCTTGCAGTAAAACTTGTATAGTTTCCAAAAAATAATACTACGTAGGTACGAAAAATGAATGCATAGGTGCAGTAAAAACATATGCATGCCATGCCACAATATCTCAGCAATAATAAATGTAAGCCATGTGTGAGATCAATCTAAGCTAACATGCCAGTCGAAGTCACCAAATGTGACTTGTACGACTGGACCTTTTGCTTATCAGTCTATGTTAGCACACAAGTCGGAGTCACCTAGTGTGACTTGTACAACAGGCTGGGTGTAAATATGTACGCTCTAGTGCTACGATCATGTGAAAGCTAGCACTATACACGGGTCACCTATGAGTCAGAGTCACCTAATACGACCTGTACGACAGGCTAGCACCTTAGTTGGATCCAAGGCAAACGTGCGGTGGGGGAGGTGAACAATCACGTGAAAGCTATGCCCTGGCCTGGGGCGGGAGCACTAACACTAAGGTGCAATAATGATGAGCTCTAAATGAATATATGCATGCTCATATAATTCAACTATTTCAATCACATAACAACTTACCTGAACTTACCAGTGCCTCCGTAGGATTATTTGGCATAACCACAAATCTCATCAGAATGCAATATTTAAATACACACATTTAAATCATGGCATGCTATGCATAATCAATTTAAAACATTTCTAGAAAACTATCAGGTATAAAAACGAAAAAGACCCACTCACATGAGATCCATGCTTCAACTCCCTAGCACAAATATCGAGGCGTCATGAACGATCGGCGCCTAGAACAATTATCAAATCACGTCTCAGAATTCTTATCAATAGAACACGTAACTTACATAACTTATTCAAGAAGATCCATATGTCGGATTCTCGATCTGTAAGTTTCTAATATCCTAAAATATGACGTACTATAACATATCAAATTTTGGTGACGATCCAACGTTTAGATCATAGATCGTCGATTGCTATAATAACCAAGTGGGACATCTTAATGGAACTAGGTTCAAACGATGGAAATTCATCAATCGAATTTCACATATGGAATTGGGGAATCAAATTTAGCCTAGGAAGGTCAGGGTATACCTCGGCCCATGCATCGCCCCAACTCGCCGAAAAAATCAACTATTTCTAAAAATGCTCAAACTTCACAAAAGTGAAGATCTCAACGAGCAGAGTAAGTTTTATAGTTGTGGTCAAGTCCAATTTAGTCAGGAAAAGCTTCAAATCACCATGAACCGTCTGAAACCCTAGAATTTGGGTGTGCATTGATTCGACTCCTCCGGTGCTCAACTGCCTATGGTTGGTTGGGTTTTGTTCTTGGGTTCAAGGAGAGTCTAATAGTGGTAGAGATCGATAGAAATCGTTTCACAAATGGTGATTCAAGGTCGAGACCCACTTGGACCCGTCGGTGTGTTTTCTCACCACATCGGGGCTAAAATTCGTCGGGTTTGGTTAGAATTAGGTGATGGGGTGTTGTGATGAGGTTTGGTGGTGATGGAAGGTTAAAGAAGGTTGAAAAATTAGACGGAAAACTGTCGAAAAACTACAAGGAAGTCGGGTCATCGCTCGGGTTAAGGGGAACCCGACTGATTCCCTCCATCTCCTTTTCCCTTCTTGGTTTCTCTTCCCATTGGTCACTCACTTCTTTCTCTTTTCCCGATTGGGCAGCACCCATCCTTCTCCCTTTCCTTTATCTTTCATCTCCACCACCCAACTTTTCTTCCCTTTAATCTAGGCCACACCCGTGGTTTTCCAGATTTTGCTCCAAAAATCTGGAGCATTCCAGAAATAATAAATTTACAATTTTGCCCTCGATTTCATTTGTTAATAACTCCTTCGTTATAACACCAAATTACGTTGCGTTTGCGCACACGCATTCGTAGTGACGAGTACTACGAGGATACACCAAGAAAACAAACCTTACGTGACATGTTAAGACGGTCAACAAAAGTCAACGTCTTTGCCTAGAAGGGCATTTCCATAAATTCACATTTAAAAATTATAAAGACTATAATTTTTGAGGACGGGTCATTATAGCATTACTAAACTGTTGCATTCTTGAAGCATGATAGTCATCCCATGGATTCAACTTCCAAAAAGAAAATCCATGGACATGGCAATTTTAATACATCTCATGTTTGAAGCATGATCGATGTATAGGTTCCAATGATTCAACTCCCGAGAAGTGGAGATTAAAAATCCAAGCTCTATAACACTCAAGAGGAGATTATGATCCAAATTCTCAAAACAATTCATCTAATAAGAGATGACCATCGTAGAAGAGACAATGTAAAGCCCCTGGGGAGGCAAGGATATCCAAAGTAATGAAATACTTATAAAGATGCATGCGCATGCACATAAGAATTATAGGATCACGAATAGATGATTATAAATGTTAATTTTTGTTTTACAGTAGCTACTAAATTCATCAATGAGCTGTGTTTATATTGAGCCACGTTCTTTTGTTCGTTGACAAAAAGAAAAATTATTGGCCAAAAATGGAGAAGGGCAATTCCATTACAATTTAGTAAGAACGTGGAAAAATGGACCTATAGTACAAATCACCAAATGATGTTGAATCCAGAAGATTACATATTGGCATTTGTAATACAGTGAACTACACTCACATGGTATGACACAAGGTTCCTAGTTGAAACCTAAAATTTTAATACAAACTTGACTTCCTATTGTGAAACTTGTTCATTTCAATGGAGAATTATATGTATTATACGAAGGCTTATGAAATGCTAGAAGCATATCTACATAAGTAAATCCCTAAAGTATACATGGAAGCAAGTTGCTATGTATACAATCCAAAGAAGAATGTGTCATGAAGTGTACAAAATCCTTGAAGGATTTAAATTGCTTGAAGAAAGCCCTGGAAGGGTAAAGCATAAATTATGTACTCAATACCAATGGATGGTATAAATTGACTTAGTGAGTACGTACCCAATACCAATGGATGGTATAAATTGCCTTAGTGAGTATTATCATTATGATGTTGTTGCAACATATTAAATCTCTTGCAATAGTTGATATTGGATTGGGACTCCCAAAGAGTCTAGAAAGATTATAAAGTGTTAAAAGGAATATTGTCTCGAGCTGCAGATCGAACAATATGTCAACACAAATCTTATCCATGATGTTTATGAATTAAAGAACCATATGGATTGAAGATCATGAGTTGAACACTCAACTGATCAATCAATATTTAGACACTAAGAAGGATCATTCATGTTAGTGAGGGAGAAAATTAATTAATATTTAGTCCACATGTACCACATCTTAGTGAATTATATGCCTTATTGTATTTAGCACAATACATTGAATCAAATGAAACATAACTTGCCAACATATAGGTATTGGAATGAAATGAAGCTTATATATTGATATCTTCGAGAAATTACAGACATGTTCTTGTTCTATTCCAATGAACTCACTAATAGCCAAGGTCTTATTGGGCAAGCATTTGAGTATGTCTCTCACATGCACAAAGATGGCTCATAGAAAGAATTAAGTAATGGAAACTAGAGAAACACGTTCAAAGCTAATATGGCACACAACTCACCAACTATCTGCCAAAAGTTTTCATTTCAGAAGCTCGAGAACTGCACCAACATGCATTGGTATGATAACAAGTTAGTTAACCCAAGTTTATTCTAATCAAGGGGCGATATCATCAGGGGGAGTGTCTAAGAGTATGCTACTTGAGAAAAGTATTTTTGTTTCCTTTAGACCATCCATTCATTTCATGTTTGTTATCATTGGAGAACTTTTATAGACAATCAATAAAAGACTTATGGTCATCCAATGGGAAGTGTAATAAAGATGGATGACCCACATGAGGAAATAAGCATTGTTCGCCCTTTTTTTTCTTTTCAGCCTACCAAAGTTGAAGATCTTATCAGCCTACAAATATTGAAGTTGTGTTGCCTACTTTCACATATCTTGGCCTTAGTAGGGAATGATATGTTTTTTTATGTAATGGCCTATTAGCTCACAAATGTTATGACAGAAGAAAGCATACAATCTTTTGTTTCCATTTGTAATTTCCATTTGATAATAGGAGAGATTACTACTGCTGCATCGTTGACATAGGCACACTTGCCAAACCTTGTAAATATTGTGTATTATTTACTTTATTCCAATGCACATACTATGGAGCAAAAAATAATCACGAAAATTATGGAGGTGACACGTGGACTTTTGGGTTAAAAGGACAATATTACGCTCGAGGCATCACGCGCATGCAGCGGACAATAACGACTCAATCAAGGAAGAGTCAAAGGTGATCAAAATGGTATTATTCAAATCCATCTCATCACTCCTCATCAAATCCTTATTCAAAAGGTAACTCCTAATTTTCCTATTTAATTTAGGATTAATTGCAAGATATTATTTCACATAATATCTTGCAATTATTCTCCAATTACACCATATATGGGAGACCACTATTCTCCAAATAGGGCCGGCCACTCCCCTATAAATAGCCCTATTTTCCCATTAAAAAGCTAAGCCATTTGCTACCCATAAACTCCTAAACACATTCTTTTTAGAATTCTAGCTTTCGCATCAGAGATTCTTCGACCAAAGCCCCACTCATTTATCATGGGCCCGTGAGGCTTTTGGCCTTATTCTTAGGTGTTATTATTTTGCAGGTGCATTTTCGTCAAAAGGAGAAGACGGCAGAAATTTACATCCACAAATTGGTGCTTTCATTGAGAGTTTGATTCACACGCTCGAAGAAGACTCTTGCATTCAACGTTTCTAAATTTCTTCGTTCATTCTTAGATTTTCCCACATGTTCCTACTCCTAGAATTTTTTATATAAATTCTTTGAATAGCCCTGGGGAAGAAATACAATGACGAAAAAAATTATGAAACAACCACAAAAGACGCTCCCTACAAATTTGAGTTTTCACCCACTCGACGGATTGCGGAGCAACGATGGCTACCACTACCCACTGCCACTGCCGTGGCCTAATCAACCATCGATGCAATTTTTGTAGCCAAATAAGGCAACCCACTACCTTCAGTCCATGTGCTGAGCCATTCCAGCAAGCCGAAGGGCTCCAGAAAAGGCTAAGGCGCGGGCCCAATGTGGAAACCCATGTGTGCAGGACTCAGAAGCCGAATGTGCTCCAACTTGGCCTTCCAAGCGAATTCCTATCCGAGCCTAGCATTGGTTGCATCAGCCACATGAAGGTAGCCTCATGGTAGCAGTTACCCAGGCCTACTCCTGTGCAAACCCAATGCATAGAAGCCCAGCGTGCTACAACCTTTAATCCATATAGGCCTAACCTTTCATCCGACCGTAGTCAACGCGGGTCAAGTTAACCAGAATCTGCACCTGTTCACTCATGACCCAGATCTATGACTCCTAGTGCCCATACAAGCCTATTTTTGGCTATTTCGAACCATTTTTGGAAGTTTCTGACCTGTTTTTCGATGTTTCAGACCTGTTTTTTGGTTTTTATTTATTTATTTATTTTATTTTTTATGCAGATTTGGCTAATTGAAGTTTAAAATCTCGTGCCCGGGGTCTATTACACTTCCACTACTCAAGGAGACGCATACTGTCCAAGCTCTTCCAACACAAATGGTGAACAACAATTGTCTCAACAAGTCATAGGGTTGACAAGCGCCCTTGCGTTGCAGACGACTTTGGTGAATCAACTTTTGTCGCATACCGAGATGTAGCGTGCCGCAGACAAGGTGTCCCGAAATAGGACAAGGGTAGACAACGAACCTCTCCAGCAGTGTCCCGGCAATCAGCTATTCGACCAAGCATGAATCGAGCGTTCTGGCAGTGTACACTCCTAACTAGGCCCTTAAGATAGCGTATACTCTTGTCTTAGCGTGCAGAGAAGTGTACACTCTCATTTAGGCCCACAAATGAGCATACAATCATGGATGAAGCCACACTCCGATAATCAACATGAGCAACCTTTTAGGTTAATTTTTCATTCTTGGCTGGGCTCGCAAGGAGCATCATTCACCTCACATCGAAGTAGGAAGCACGACAGAGAGAAAGAAGTAGTCCCTCAATCCGGCTCAAGTTCAATCAGCAGCTTGCAAGAAACTTGCTCGCCTGCTAGGAACATACCACATGCACTGTAACCGCGACACATACGAGCCAAACACATAGAAGAGTAGCCTAGACTAGTAGGTCGTGATCGAAGGCAGCCGAGAGTTCTGCTACCCCCAACAAAGGCAAATTTAGGAAGAAATAGAGAGGCTCATGACCTAACGATTGCGCGATTTCCAACGCAACGTGGTCACTGACGAGGCATTACGATGAGATATGACCAACATAAGAAGGTCACCCTTTACAGACGAGATCGAGTAGGCAGAGCCTCCACAGTTTAGCATATCGCATTTCATATCCTTCAAAGGGGATGAAGACCCAGAGAAACACCTAAAGCACTACCAAAGTGCAATGATCCTCTATCGGAACAACGACGCTTTCATGTACAAGATACTCGCCACCACTTTACAAGGAAGGGCACAAGATTGGTTCCACACCTTGCCACCATAATCCATCTGTAGTTTCGATGAGTTTTCTTTGGTTTTCACCAAGGAGTATTCATTCTTTCGCTCGATCAAGAAGAAGTCTGACCACATTTTTAACGTGAATAAGAACCCAAAGGAGTGGCTTCGTGACTATATGAAGAAGGTCAAAATAGAGAAGGCAAAGATAGTCAGATGCAACGACTCGATAGCTAGTGCAGTTTACCAAAAATGATTCCTAGCAGATCAACTGTTGTTCAAAGAATTGATCATGAAAGAAGATCTAACTCTGGTAGACTCTTTCACTCTAGTAGAAAAGTATGCACTTTGGGACGATGCTCGGCAAGCAGATAAGGCACTCAAGCAACCTCGAAAATAATCGCCAATAACTCAAAAGAAGGAGGACGGGAAACAATACAACAACAAAAGTAGGCAGAAGCCAACCCAAAGACAGATCCCTGACTAAAGAAGGCCTGACGCCCAAGTGTTGGAAATGTGCCCTAAAACCAATCATATGATGATACTTTACGGACATTTCACAAAGTTAAACTAATGTAGTTTAAATGTAAAGGGCAAAGATTATTATTTGAGCCGTCTCATATAAATGTTATATGCTTAAACGATAAGTCCAAGGAATATATGATTGGAAGAATGCGATCTAAAGAAGTTAGATTCATGAGACCATTCTTTCGTTGACACATCCTAAACGTTCCTGATCATAGGATTGTCAATTGGGCATTGACAGTCCGTTAAGATCAGTACGTGCTATGTCTTCTCTCAGGGAGAGTGACTAGTCTCGAGTCATTGGTGTGTGTGACATCAAGACAAGTACGTAGGTGCTCAATAGAGAATGAGTTCACTGAACACGATCAACGAAGAGTTCTCATATTCATGTCACATGAGAACTCATGGTTGGGATAATGCAAATTAGTCTTTTGACCTGAGGCATCACAGTTGTCTTGTGGTTAGGTCCTTAATCTTTGATTATGTCAAAGTCACTCCATCAGGAGGGTGTCCACGGCATCGTTGGGGTTAAGCCACTTAGCCATGGAGGCAAGTGAATGCGCAACAAGGGATCTCTAACCTTCAAACTGTTTGAGGGAGAATACTCTATGATATGATTAAGAATCTTTGACCAAATGATGCGAGATTTATACGCACACAAATTAAACCCTCTTTTCGTCAAATTGTAGTATATGTATAAGTAGGGATCGTTCTGGACCGGGGATTAGGAGGGATTGCAAATCACTTGGAAACTGACTCAAAAACGTAAAAACACAAAATAAATGTATTTCTAACTAATCTAACACTTTAAAATAAATGGGGGATTGGTTTTGGATGAATTTAAACTAAAACAGAAACTTGGAAACAGATTATAAAAACGAAATTGATAAAATAGAATGATGAAAAACTAGTTAGAGGGTTCCTTATCCACACATGAACATAAGCATATAATTTGACTCCCAGTTATGACTTCAACAAACGATGAATGACAATGCTCCAAGTTAATTAGGTCCGCTTAAATTAACTTTCAGATTTCCCTAGATTCATTGGATTGGATGATTGCATACGACAATCCAAAGCATTCCTAATCAAAGTCCCTAACCATGGAATACGCATGATAGAGACATTTAACAAAGATCATTAAGTTCAACGGAAATCATAAACATCGACTAGGCATTCATAACTATGGAAAACGCATGTTAATCCAGCCTAGGGTTTACTAAACACAATCGTGAGTAGCGATTTTTACTACTCATGAATATAAGTTCATAACGATTAGGTGAAATTCCCTTATATCCTAGCATCAAGTTTAGGCATGCAAATTAAGTGTCGACCCTCAACCCACATACATAAACAAGTTCTTAATCAAAACAGAAAAGTAAACCACATCTAAAGTTCATGAGTTCATAACTGGAGTAAATCAAATCATAACCAACATATGTCCATGGCTTCAAATTCGCCTCTAACTAAAAAGAAATTAGTTTCACATGTTTAACATAATTGAACAACAAGTTAAATTAAACATGAAAACAGAAACAAGAAAAGAAAGAACAAATGGATGGAAAGTTAGCTACGGGGTTCATCTCCACATATGTTATACTTGCATAATAAAATGATTTCCAATTGCGTTTCAATAAATCATTAATTCTCAACTCCCCAAGTTAACCGTGATGCACTAATTAACCTTCAAATCTTCCTAACGTTATTGAATTGGATGATTGCATACGACAACCCAAAACATTCCCCACAAGTCCCCTACATGATTGCATAATAAAGATACAAGCAAGAATCATTACGCTCTATGAAGATTATAAGTGTTGACGAGGCATTCGTTACTATGATTGCATGAAACTTATGCCAAGAATTCGTTTAACGCGATTGTTTATAAGCAACCTCCACTACTTGTGAATATAAGTTCATAATGATTAGGTGAAACTCACTTATATTCTAGCGTCATATTCATGCATGAAAATTAAGTGTGCACTCTTAATAAACATACATAAATAAGTTATCAATCAAATAGTTAAACAAATTGAATCCACAACTTATGAAACGCAATTAGAATTAATCAAATCAAAATGCAAGCATAAACATATATTTCGAATCCCCCCCTAGCCAAGGGGGGTTTAGTTCCTCATACAAAACAAAGAGAATTAAAATTAAACATTGAAATCAAAGAAACACCTAAACATTCCAACAACTCAAACTTGAATTGTATGAACGTTTAGGCCCTCTTCTCTTCCTCTTTATTGTAGCATAAGGTATAAGGGATGTTGTTGGTGTGTTGAATGGATTGGGGAATGATTGAAATGGAAGAGGAATGGTGTTTGGATTATAAGGGAGAGATGGGAAGCCACGGCAAAGGAAGTTTGGTGGTGTGTTTGTGGTGTGTTGTGTATGAAATGAGATCATATTGAATGAATGAATGCAAGGGTATTTATAGGAGTAATGGAGGGAACATGACAGCTAGGAGGTGGGTGGAAATGTGGCTGCAAGTTTGGTGAATGATTATGAGTGAATGCATGTGAATGTGGCTAGGTTGGAAAGCTGGAAATCTGAAAATGCAAATGGGAATGCTGAAATGCAAAGGTGGCCACGGTTTTGAGTGTGTTTTGTGTTGGAAATGCATGTGAATACATGTAAATGTTGTTTGTGTGAAGTGTGTGTGGGTTAAAGAGTGAATGGTGGTGTAATGATGAAGTGTGATGGCTGAAAATGTCAAGGGAAATGCATGTGATTGCACGACAAAGAATTTCAGGATGCATGTGTGTTGGTGTGTTGTGTGATTGTTTTGTGGTTGAATGATTAAGTGGCTGAATTAAAGAATGGGAGTGCATGTGGCTTAGGTGGTGTAATGATTAAGTGGCTGAATTAAAGAATGGGAGTGCATGTGGCTTAGGTGGTGTAATGATGAAGTGGGAATTGAAAGAATGTGGTTGGAAAGTGGAAGGGAAGGCACGGCACAAAGGGGGAAGTGTTGGAAATGCATGTGATGCATGCCAATGTTGTCTTTTGGTGCATGTGTGTGTTGAATGGTGTCCTTTAATTATGCACGGTTTAGGGCTGTTAAGGGGAGAGAAATGGGAGTGAATGTGGCTTAATGATGAAGGGGGAAAGCTTGGAAAGCATGTGGCAAGGTTGGTTGCATGATGATGATGCATGTGAGTTGAAATGCATATGTTTAAATGGTTGAAATGTGTAGATGATTATGAGTATGATAAGTGATAAGTGAATGATGTATTAAGTGATAAATGAATGATATGTGGTGAGTGATAAGTGAATGGAAGTGATAAGTGATAAGTGAATGGAAGTGATAAGTGAATGGTTTGATAAGTGAATGATATGATAAGTGAATGCTTATAATAAGTGAATGATATGATAAGTGAATGATATGATAAGTGAATGCTTTAAGTGTTTAAAATAGGGAACAAAGCCCTTCCTTGCATGGCAAGGAAGGGAGACACAAGGAAACACACGACAATGTCCTAAGGTTGCAAGGAATGTTGTTTTTGTGTTCTAAAATGCGTAGGAGTCTTCAATGATGCTTAAACATGAGGTCTTTTAGGATTTAACTTTCCTACTTCAAGTCTTTAATTTCGTCCATCCTCTTGGCTCCAAGCATATGATATCCATTCCAATCTCTAATTTGCTCCAAAAGGCTCCAAAAGGCATCCTTTTGCATACCTTGCCCTTAGAACCTGAAAACACACAAAAGAAGCATAAAGGACTAAAATAACTAGAGAAACATAACGTAAATGCACGAGAACAAGCCATTTAAGTCGCATGAATATGCTCCTATCACCAAAGTATGAATGAGATTTAGGAATGTGTTCCAAATCACATTCAAGGTAATCATATAAGCACAAGACTCACATTGGATAGTAGACATGAATAAACTATCAAACCAAACAATGTGGTCAAGAGTATTGTATTAGAGAAATACCGTATTGCATTTGTAATCCTAAAACTGAATAGGTTCTCCACCTCTTCTGATTAGCTTGGGTAACCATGACATGCTGCTAGGCGTCAACCATGGTTTGTGGAAGCCCTAAAAGTGTATTATCACTAACGGGAGAATTGAAAGTAAGTTTCAATTCACAATCGATTAGAAAGAGTTTTAATCGCCCACTGCCTCGCTAAAAGGAACCTAATGGATCGTTCACCGAGTAAGGTAGAGTTTGAAGAAACAACGGAGATGAGTAAGAATAATTAAATGGTTTAATTATTTATCTAAGGCTAGGATTAATTAATATGTTAATTAATCAAACGAATAAGTTCATTAAAGACCTCGGGTTTGTTTCGGGCCGTAAGGCCCAATGGGATTTGAATGTCAAGCCCATTAACTCAAGTTGTATGACAACTTGAATAAACAAAGGGCTTGAAAGCCCAATAAACCCTATAGGCCGGCCATGTTAGAAGAATAGGGCTTTTGGTCCATTAGGTCACTTATTTGAAGGGACTTTATAGCCTAAAATTTATTAAGGGTTGTTTTTGGGGAAAGGATGAGAACACAAGCTCTCCTTTCTCTCTAAAATTTCGGCCACCTTGGAGGGATCATCTAGCAATCAAACTCCTCCAAGGTCACTCATTTCTTCTTCATTATGCCTTGGTGATGAATCATTAGAGGTTCTCAATTTTGGGAACTTTGGAGAAACCTTTTTCATCCATCCAAATCCATAGATCTAAGATGCAAGGAATGAAGGCCCTCTCTTTGGGTGATTAGCCTTTGTTTAAATACAAAGAGGAATCTACAAAGGTATATATTTCAACTCACTTTGTTTTGAGTTGATTATTGGTTCACCATTTTACTAGGCTTTGAACATTCATGGGTAATGTTTTGTTTTTAAGTGCATGCTAGCATGATTCCGCCTTTAATTTGTTAATTGCATGCTAATGATGTTGCTTAAATGAACATGTCATCTTCCAAAATGATCCTTCAAGTGGTATCAGAGCCTAGGCCTAGTTTATGGTGGATCCTTTTGGGTTTTGTGATTTTTCATATTTTGTGATTTAAGTGTTGTAAATGTTACAAGCTTTGTTCTTGCTTTGAATATAAATTTTGCTTGAAAATTTAGCATCTCAAATGTTGTAGATGTATTTCATTAAAGCATGAATATTGGAACTAAAAGTTGGTGCCAAGTGTTTTGGGATTTTCGGCCAAATCCAAAGGGTGATTTTTTGGGTTCTTGTTAGTCTTGTTAAAATGGTTTTAAAGTGCTTTATGGAACCCCTAAGTACCCTAGGATATTAACCCTCTTTTGAGTTGTGAAAATTTGAGTTTTTGGTGAAAGAAAACATCCATGGAGCTATTATGAGTTTTCATGTATGTTCTTCATATTTCTTGAAGTTCTTGCCAAGAACAAAAAGGTTTTGAAGTTTTGATTCAAAAGTTTTATGTTTTTCATAAAGTTTTGTTTTTCAAATGGTGGGTGATAGTTATTGGTGAGATGTGACTAAAAGAATTTTAAAGTTTTATAAAAAAAACATTTTCTTACAAACCATCAAAGTCACCTTTGTCTCACCTACCAAAAACCACTTTCAAAACTTTAGATTTTTTCAAATTTTCAACAATATGGCCGGCCACCTTTGGAAAAGGTGTTGGAGGGACTTTTGTGCAATTATATAAAGTTTTGATACTTTTGTGTATTTGCATTTTGACCCCAAAAGTTTTTTTTTTTGTTTTAACAAAGTGACCCAAATTGTTGTGGTCATTGTTTTTGGCCCAAAACAAAATGAGAACAAAATTGTTTTGTCTCTTTAATGAGAATTTGATTTTCATTATATTTAGTTCCATTTAAATCAATTCTATGGATCCAAAAACCAAATGATAATTGTTGCATTCAATTTAATTAGTTAAAGTGTTAATTAATTAAAGGGTGATTATGAACCTTAGCCTACGATAATTGAGCTATGTGAATGGCCGTTTCAAATTTGTTTGAACCATGGGAATGAGTAGATTAGATTTTGGTTGTAATTTGATTTGATCAAATGTTGTAAAAGGGCATAAGCTCTTCTTTACTTTAAAGTAATTAGTTATATTCAATTGTTGTAAAGAGCATAAGCTCATAGTTACTTTGAAGTACTTCTTTCTTGCTTTATTTGATATGCATGAAATGAAGTAGTTGGGTCCAACGCCCTAAGACAACACGCCTTAATGTGATTAAACGCGTAACTAAAATCAATCTCCATCCCTAGTCCGAGATTCAACACAAGGTTCGTGTTGGATCTAATCAAAGGTTCATAGTCATCCTAAGGCCCTAAGGCAACTATATAGTCCATCAATGAATGCAAACCTTATGTTAGTAGTATCATATACTCTTGCTTTAAAAACCGTTTTAAAAGCTTAGTGGGAGTATTATATACAACTAAATCAATCATATGGACCAATAGTTGTAATAGGACCAAAATTATTTTAATTATGATTAAAATGAATATATATATATATATGTGATGAGACCTAAAACCCTCAACAAACCATTATTAAGTTGATAAGCGAGAGATGCTTTGAACATTTCTTCGTAGGCCTTCCACCGTGGTGGGCTCCAATCGTTTGTGACTTGTACACCAGCTTCACCCTATCATGGGGGAGTACAAAGTGCATGCTTACACTCAGGAGGAGTCCATAAACATATGATGAGGTAAGTGTAGGCAACGAGGATGGCCGATATCATATCATTGTGAGGCTATTCTTGAACCCCTTCATGAACTAAGCATGGTGGGAATAACTTAACTAAGTGCAATGGTGCCGATATCGTATCATCGTGAGGCCACATTCTCTAGAGGTCAAACTAGATGGGTAATTACAAGAGTTGTAAATGAGTAAAGTGTTATTCTCTCATCATTATTTTTGCTAACCGATATCGTATCATCGTGAGGTGGGCTTGGTAATGGTGAGTCTCCCATACCCCGCTAAGAGTTCAACAAAACTCTCGAATTCCGATGAGGGATATGGAATTTGCCAAAAATAGTGGGTGGTGCTATTTGATTTAAAGACCTGAATCAAATGGCTTAAAATCAATCAATTTATATTCGTTATGTATTTGTTTACCAATATATTTGCAAACGCTATCCAAAACTTGACAAAGAAAAGCCGAATGCTTTAATTTCCGGACTTAGTTCTACAATCCCATAGATTGTCTTTAATTGCTTGTAGATGTAACTAAGTAGTCTTATCCTCACAATCTTCCTATTGATAATGTATCATTGGAAGAATATGTTAGATAAGTCTAACATGAGAAGGACAACACTTTTAATGTCATAATTCTTCAAATACAAATTGTTGTATGAAGAAATAAGAGTTGCTTTGAACAACCCTTAATCAACACAAACTTTAGTGCTTGTTTCTTTGTTACATAAACAAGGAACTTTTGAAGTAAGCACAAGGGCATGGACGCTTTATGTGCCATGATTCTTCACTTACAAATTGTTGTATGAAGAAATGAGAGTTGCCTTGAACAACTCTTGAAAGTTTGTAATTATGTTTAGAACATAATGGTTGGTTGACAAAAATAGTCCATCAACATGGACTTATGATGATTTTGAATCATTGAGTGTTGAAGTGTTAAACCACTTAACGAGACGGAAATTAGGCAAGGACTTCACCTTTGTGTCCCTATCCTAATGGTTCACTAAGTTTATTGTAAACTATATAGTGAACAATAACCACACACTCTCCAAATTGTTTGATGTGTATAACACAATTGAAATAAGTTTCAAGAGAGATAGTGGGAGTTTAGGGACCATGACTATTGTAGTCAAAGGAGAAGTCAAATGAAGAAGGCAAAATAACTCCAAGGGAACAAACTTTCTTTATGAAAGGATGGACATTGGAAGGGGTATTTGCAAGAAATGTCTTGCAAGTGTCAAGAACACACCTTTCGAAGGTGTTGTAATATGTTCTTGAAATAGTTCAAAACAGTTGGTTCTTCTACTTGAATGCTTGATTCCGTATTAGTAACTATGTTTTACAATTGTTGTAAAAGTGTGCTAATAAAAAGTAGAAGATTAATGAGAGAAGAGAAAGTACTTCACATTCGGAAAGTGAATAAAATATAGATCTCTGCGAAAGCGGATTGTACTTACTTCCTCATATGAACTACCAAAGAAATTGGAAAATACTAAAGATTGTCTTTACATTCCAATTTTAAGGAACTTAAATCCGTCACTATAGTAGAGATGAATAAATGTTTTGTTTGACAAAACATTGTTCTTTATTAATCAATAATTAGATTATTGTAATTTAATTGGTTGTCTCTATAGTAGAGATGATGTGGTAGTTTAACTGTTTAGAATACGATGATGCTTAAAACCCAAAAGGTTGCAAGGTAGTGACTAATCCCAACTGAGTTGTGATACCTCTAAAACATAAGTTACGAGTTGGTCATAGATGGATGCTTTGGATCGTTAGATCCGGATCCAATACCTTCTTGTTAAAATTGTATAGAGGCGAAATGTTCGAATCTTTATTCTTTTGGAAAGAAGAAAGAATCACAAAGTTGTTGAGGTTAATTCACTTAGATGTTAGTGGCACTTGTCCACAACATAATACTACTCATGTTGTATGACATTCACCGAAGATCACTCTCGGTTGGACTATAGTTTATTTTGAATAAACACAAGTCCGAATACTTTGCAAAAGGTTTCAAAGAATTCAAGACATGTAAGTAGATGAGTAAGACGTCTAAAGTATTTACCTCCTTAGATTTGATCCAAGGAAAAAGTAACACTTTAGATTAATTTCCTTGAAAAATATCAAGGAAAGTAGCATCGTAAGATAATGAATTTCTCCATTAGGAGAAGAATGAACATGAATAAGATTTAGTTCGTTGGACATTATCAATTACCCATATATATATGATATATACTTCTAAGACAACCTAGTTCCTATACCACAAGCTCCAAGGTAGTCCAGAAGGATTTATAAACCGTCTCAGTTGAATGGTTTGAACTTTATGACTATGTCATAGAGTTGCACCTCTTAATTTGAAAGAAATAAGAATGAAAATCCTTATGACTACATTGAGTGTATATACGATATATACTCAAGGAAATGGTAAAGTACCATTTGACCCGAAATAATGAAACCTTCACAGCTAATTGGTAGCTTAAGGTGACTACACTC
Organism: Pyrus communis; assembly: GCF_963583255.1. Taxonomy (NCBI): domain Eukaryota; kingdom Viridiplantae; phylum Streptophyta; class Magnoliopsida; order Rosales; family Rosaceae; genus Pyrus; species Pyrus communis. Next base: position 8,450,765 of record NC_084814.1, on the reverse strand, counting down.
AAAGAGAATGGTTGACTTTGAAGAAACCATCTTTGACGTAGTCTTGGTTTCAATTAATTCGAAGATTGCTAGCTACAACTAAATGATGATTTAATGTTTGGACATAATATAGGTTTCCGAAACCATTATTAAGATAGTCTTGATAATATATGTCTAAAACTATAAATCACAAGACAGGTTAGTTGTAGAGATCCATCCATCATGGATCTTAGCAAGCTAGTGGCAGCTATAAGCGTCTTATGAGAAAAGATCAATTGTTTGATTTCTCATAAAGATGTAAATGAATCTTTTGTTTACTAGGTTTACAAAAGATTAGTGGGAGTTAATCGTATTCCTAAATTTAATATATATATATATGATATATTAATTTTTGGAAATGAAAAGAGTACTTCTTCGTTAAAGTTATTCTATAACGATAGAATGTATATGGGAGATATAGTCTATATAATGGAATGGAAATCTATAAATTTCGAGATATAATTGGATTATATCAATCCCTAAAATAGACAAGAGATGCTAGGAAGTTTCTCATTTGATGATAAACTTCAATTAGAATGACAATTCTAGTGAGACTAGGAAGTTGTTCTTCTCAAAGGGAATGTACCCTTTGACTCCCAAAGAAATAATGCGTAAATAGAATCCTTTATGCATAAGCAGAAAGTTGATTTATGTATTTCATATTGTATGAAAAACATTGATATAAGATGTACCTAGAAAGGTACAAGACAATATCAGTGCAAGCCCAGGATCAGAACCATGGCAACTATCAAGTGAGTCCTTAAGTAATTGAGAAATACTAAATGATATATTACTCAATAATTGAGAAAGAATTAGAGTAACGTAATGGAAGCGTAAATGTATTAGATTATGAATCTAATCCATCATTGGATATTTCTTCATTATGAATGAAGAGATAAACAAATATCTCTTTATTATGACTAAAAAGATATTTGGATGGAAACATTAAAGTAATGACTTTAGTGTGTTCCATTATGAATGCAAAATATATTGCCATATAGAAGTTTACAACAATGTTGTTTGGATGGGAAAGTTCATTTATGAGCTCTCTATTCGGTTCCAACCAGAAAGTGTATGACACTAATGGGGCAATAGCTCAAGCCAGGGAATCAAGGTCTCATCAAGGTCCGAACTCAAATGAGAGACTGAACCACATGATTAGGAATTATGAATAATGGTGACGTCGTTATTCTCAAGGTTGCTTCTATGGATAACATATAGATATCCATCTTGTTTAGGCCTACTACTCAGCCATTTATGAAATGAATTACAGAAGAGGTATCATCACTGATAACCAAGCTGATTGGCTCTAGTGCAAGTGGGAGATTGTTGGAAATGTGCCCTAAAACCAATCATATGATGATACTTTACGGACATTTCACAAAGTTAAACTAATGTAGTTTAAATGTAAAGGGCAAAGATTATTGTTTGAGCCGTCTCATATAAATGTTATATGCTTAAACGATAAGTCCAAGGAATATGTGATTGGAAGAATGCGATCTAAAGAAGTTAGATTCATGAGACCATTCTTTCGTTGACACATCCTAAACGTTCCTGATCATAGGATTGTCAATTGGGCATTGACAGTCCGTTAAGATCAGTACATGCTATGTCTTCTCTCAGGGAGAGTGACTAGTCTCGAGTCATTGGTGTGTGTGACATCAAGACAAGTACGTAGGTGCTCAATAGAGAATGAGTTCACTGAACACGATCAACGAAGAGTTCTCATATTCATGTCACATGAGAACTCATGGTTGGGATAATGCAAATTAGTCTTTTGACCTGAGGCATCACAGTTGTCTTGTGGTTAGGTCCTTAATCTTTGATTATGTCAAAGTCACTCCATCAGGAGGGTGTCCACGGCATCGTTGGGGTTAAGCCACTTAGCCATGGAGGCAAGTGAATGCGCAACAAGGGATCTCTAACCTTCAAACTGTTTGAGGGAGAATACTCTATGATATGATTAAGAATCTTTGGCCAAAGTATGAATGAGATTTAGGAATGTGTTCCAAATCACATTCAAGGTAATCATATAAGCACAAGACTCACATTGGATAGTAGACATGAATAAACTATCAAACCAAACAATGTGGTCAAGAGTATTGTATTAGAGAAAGACCGTATTGCATTTGTAATCCTAAAACTGAATAGGTTCTCCACCTCTTCTGATTAGCTTGGGTAACCATGACATGCTGCTAGGCGTCAACCACGGTTTGTGGAAGCCCTAAAAGTGTATTATCACTAACGGGAGAATTGAAAGTAAGTTTCAATTCACAATCGATTAGAAAGAGTTTTAATTGCCCACTGCCTCGCTAAAAGGAACCTAATGGATCGTTCACCGAGTAAGGTAGAGTTTGAAGAAACAACGGAGATGAGTAAGAATAATTAAATGGTTTAATTATTTATCTAAGGCTAGGATTAATTAATATGTTAATTAATCAAACGAATAAGTTCATTAAAGACCTCGGGTTAGTTTTGGGCCGTAAGGCCCAATGGGATTTGAATGTCAAGCCCATTAACTCAAGTTGTATGACAACTTGAATAAACAAAGGGCTTGAAAGCCCAATAAACCCTATAGGCCGGCCATGTTAGAAGAATAAGACTTTTGGTCCATTAGGTCACTTATTTGAAGGGACTTTATAGCCTAAAATTTATTAAGGGTTGTTTTTGGGGAAAGGATGAGAACACAAGCTCTCCTTTCTCTCTAAAATTTTGGCCACCTTGGAGGGATCATCTAGCAATCAAACTCCTCCAAGGTCACTCATTTCTTCTTCATTATGCCTTGGTGATGAATCATTAGAGGTTCTCAATTTTGGGAACTTTGGAGAAACCTTTTTCATCCATCCAAATCCATAGATCTAAGATGCAAGGAATGAAGGCCCTCTCTTTGGGTGATTAGCCTTTGTTTAAATACAAAGAGGAATCTACAAAGGTATATATTTCAACTCACTTTGTTTTGAGTTGATTATTGGTTCACCATTTTACTAGGCTTTGAACATTCATGGGTAATGTTTTGTTTTTAAGTGCATGCTAGCATGATTCCGCCTTTAATTTGTTAATTGCATGCTAATGATGTTGCTTAAATGAACATGTCATCTTCCAAAATAATCCTTCAAGTGGTATCAGAGCCTAGGCCTAGTTTATGGTGGATCCTTTTGGGTTTTGTGATTTTTCATATTTTGTGATTTAAGTGTTGTAAATGTTACAAGCTTTGTGTTTGTAAGTGTTTTGACTCATTTTGTTTCCCAAATTCGTCCAAAGTACTCAAGGTGCTCAAAACTGCCCAGAAAGTGATTTTTAGGCAGTTTTGAGTGTTTTGGTGCTGTTTTGAGTCTTTTGGTTTGTTTTAATGTTTTAAAAGTTTAGGTTTGCATTCTTTGAGTCTAGTATAGTGTTTCATATTGTTATTTTACGTTTTTGAGTCAAATCCAAGTGGTTAACAATCCCTCCTAATCCCCGGTCCAGAACGATCCCTACTTGCACCTATACTACAATTGATAAAAAGAGGGTTTAATTTGTGTGCATATAAATTCTCGCATCAAACAGTGGTTAAACCACATCAATAACTTGGTGGAGGCAACAAAGCCCAGCCCCGCCGATGCACATTCAAGGCAAATTCGAGTGGTCTTCAACATGAAGTCCCCCACTACTCTGAAGAAGATTCAAGGTCTAACAAGATAAGTAGCCGCACTCAACCGTTTACTTTAGTGATTCACCAATTAATGTGAGCCCTTTTTTTGACTAAATCAGAAAAGAGCAACAAGACGAATATTACGATGAGTGCAAGAAAACATTCAAGGACTTGAACAAAATACCTGATACCACCTTTCTACCATCCAAACTGGAAGCAGCGAAGGACTTATTTACATGCTTAACGGTATCTGAAGCAGCAATAAGCTCTACCTTCATATGAGAACAGCTAGGGGCCCGACTGACACACCCTGACCGGATTCGAGGCATACTAGTCGACAGTCGAATGTGACATAACTAAAAAGGAAAGTAAAGCACAAAAATATGGATAAATTTAAACCAAAGCTAACATTTCTTTAATCTAAAGTAGAAAGTGCGCAGTAGTAGGAAGAACCCATGAAACACAAATGTTCAGAGCATAGATGATAGTACGACAAAAGTAGTGCATTCGAAACTAGTTAAAGTACTTATTACACAATTGGGAAAAGCCCCCTACATTTATTTATGGATATGTCAGAACCGCCAGATATTCCTCGTACACCATGGAGAATTTCAACTATCTAAGTCCTAAAGGGGCGAAAAACAGAAGGGTGAGTGGGCAAAAACAAAGGCTTATAAAACACATTTATTTAATAAACATACTAATCCCTCGCCGTAAAACATGTATAATTTCCAGAAAATCGTACTACGTATAAGTATGAAATCAAATGCAAATTAAGAATAATTCCAGAAATACACCAAATCACAATATCTCAATAGTAGAATAATAAAAGTAGGTGCTCATCAATTTATGCTAACACACGAGTTCATGCAGAGGGAATCTGACATGAACAGGACTGGGTGTAATCATAATATACGCTCTAGTACTACAATCACGTGAAGGCTGGCGCTAGGCGCATCACATATGAGATTGCCTATCAACCTATACGATAGGACTAGCACCTACAATAGATCCAAGGTGAGTGTGCGGTGCGATGTGAGCATACATGTGAAGCCTGGCCTTGGCCCGGGTGAGTACTACACCGGTGCGAGTATGTCTGATGAGCAAGTATAATGTATATGACGCGCCCTCACGCGCTGCCACGTGCAACAAGTCGCGGCCACACGCACCGTCTAGAGGCTTGGTCGTGGCCTACAACGCAACCACACACCTGACATACTAACAGATGATAAAGAAATATTCTGTCAAATTTGATGGAATATTTTATTAAATATTAACGGCGTTACCTAATGGTGTCAGAATATTTAGTTAATTTTAACGGAATATTCTCCTTCTTTTTGGAAAATTTTTAAAACTTCATATCTTCTTCATTTCTTAACCATTTTTGATGTACTTTATATGGAAATGGAGCTTATGAAGAGTAGAACAAGTCTATACCTTTTAAAAGTCCAAAAAGGGGATGGAAATGAACTGAAATTAGCTCGAAAGTCTCGGACCTATTTTCATCGTCTCAAACCCGTGTGTTCTCACTTTGGCAACACTTCAAATCTAGGTTGGTGGCCATGGGGAGTTGTGTAATGGCCTTCAAATCTCTGAAAATGTTGTAACACAAGCTGAAAATTGACAGGAAACTCACACCCGAGTTGGAGCTCAGAGTGGTTACTAGTTAGAAACTCAAAACTCATCATCTCTAAGATCGGTTCATACATATGGGTTTGTGAGGATGAAAGGAGCACGATGGTGGCGATTTTAGGTTGGATCTGTGAAGTTCTAAGATGGGTCTTAGTTGTAGCAGAGGGGAGAAACACGGCTAGAGAGTTTCCTACACTGAATAATTAGCACACACGTGTACAAATCTGCCCGTTGTTAACGCACTTTAACTAAACGTAACTTTTTCGTTACAAGTTCGATTTGGGTCTAACTCTCGCTCACGCATTCGTAACAACGAGTACTAATTAATTACGATGTCGAGAAAACTAATTTAAAACCAAATAACTACGTCCATGTCAGGTTCTACTTTTACCATACAGGGCAAAAACGTCAATTTACACACTCGGGGACAAAATTACATGGAAAATTAGGGATGGGTCGTCACAACCTACCCCTCTTAAGAAAATTTCATCCCCAAAATTTCAACACTACTAAAAATCATAATTAAAGAACAAACGTGGATAAAGGTCTTGCATACGCTCCTTTGACTTCCACCATATGAACGGTTTTGTTCCTTAGAACTGTGTCTTTCCAATCAAGAATCGTCACTGGAACCTCATCATAAGTTAAATCTGGGTTAATCTCTAACAACTAAGGAGAAATCACATGTAACGGATCAGAGACGTATCTCCGTAGCATGGACACGTGAAACACATTATGTACTCTTAACAATTTTGGAGGTAGATCAAGTTGATAAGCAACTTCACCAAATCGTTCAATAATCTGATATGGTCCAATGTAACGAGGACTTAGTTTTCCTTTCTTCCCGGAATGTATAATGCCTTTCCATGGAGATAACTTTAAGAATACCCAATCTCCAACCTTATATACTCTGTCATTCTGCTATACTCTTTTGTTGATCCTGTGTTGCTTTCAGGTTATCCTTTATCACTAGGATATTTTGCATCATCTCATCCACAATTACATGACCCACCAAAACTCTTTCGCAGACCTCAGACTAACACATTGGTGTACAACAAGGTTTCCCATAAAGAGCCTCAAATGGTGACATGCCAATGCTAGAGTGAAATTTATTGTTGTAGGTGAATTTTATCAAAGACAAGCATTTCCGCCATGCATCTCCAAACTGCAAGACTGAAGATCTCAGCATGTCTTATAACGTCTGAATAGTTCTCTCTGATTACCCATCGGTATGAGGATGATAGGCGGTGCTGTAGAGTAATTTCAAACCTAGAGCTTCTTGAAAATCTACCAAAAATTTTGAAGTAAATCTGGGGTCCCAATCGAAAATAATACTAATTGGAACACCATGATACTTGACAATTTCAGAGACGAAAAGTTTGGCTAACCGACTCCGATGGTGGTTTTCACGAACAAGTAGGAAATGTGCTGACTTGGTAAGCCGATCTACAATCACCCAAATATTGTGATAGCCATTACGTGTACGAGGCAACTTATACAAGAAATCCATTGTGATATCTTCCCATTTCCACTGGGGTATAAGAAGTGGTTGTAGCACCCCGAATGGGTTCTTTATTTCCACTTTGACCTGCTGACAGACTGGACAATGACTCACGTACTCTAGAATTTATCTTTTCATTCCTAGTCAGTAGTAGAAAGGTCGGACAATATGATACATCTTAGTACCCTCAGGATGCATCGCATAAGCTGAGATATGCGCCTCATCGAGTATTTCTTTCGTCAATTCTTCCACATTCGGTACATACATTCGATTGCCTCGCATAAGCATACCATCAGACCTTCGAATCTTGAGATCTCTCATATTGCCATTCAACACCACTTTCTTTAACTCCTGGGATTCTGAGTTATTCATCTGGGCCTCGAGAACACGATCTAATAAAACTGGTCTGACTTGAAAGTCGGCAAGTAGGGCTCTCTGGTGAACCATTCCAAAAATTGCCCCAGTAAATATCAAATGAGTTAGAAGAGGAACACGACATGCATAAAGAGCATTAAATCGACTGTGACATTTCCTGTAGAGAGCATCTACTACAGTATTCGCATGACCAGGGTGATATTCAATAGTGCAGTCATAATCGCTGATCAATTCCATCCATTTACGCTGCCAGAGATGAAGTACTTTCTGAGTAAAGATATACTTGAGGCTTTATGGTCAGTGAAGATTCGACATGTTTCCTCATCAAGATAGTGCCGCCAAATTTTCAAAGCGAAAACAATAACTGGCAATTCGAGATCATAAGCATGATAATTCACCTAATGAGGCTTTAATTGTCATGAAGCATATGCGATCACCTTTCCATGCTGCATCAATACACAAACTAGACCATTTAGAGTGGTGTCACTATAGATCTCGAAATTCCCACTGTCATAGGGAAGTGCCAAAACAAGCACTTAAGTGGGATAGTACTTCAGCTATTGAAAACTCAGCTCACAATTATCACTTCATTCAAAATTAACTCCTTTCCTGGTCAACCTTGTCAGAGGCAGTGCTATGGCTGAGAAGTCCTTCACAAAACGTCGATAGTAGCCGCAAGACCAAGAAAACTTCGTACTTCAGTGATAGTTTGCTACCAATTTTCCACTGCTGCTACTTTATGAGGATCCACGAGATGACCCTGAGTTGATACATGTCCCAAGAATGATACCTGATCCAGCCAAAATTGGCATTTACTGAATTTAGCATATAATTGATTCTCCCTTAGCTTCTTCAAAACCATATGTATATGTCTAGCATGGTCAACCTCACTCTTAGAATACACCAGAATTTTGTCGATGAAAATAATTACTAACCTGTCAAGATACAGATGGAATACCCGGTTCATCATGTCTATAAAAGCTGTTGAAGCATTAGTTAACCCGAATGGCATCACGAGAGAATCATAATGACCATATCGAGTTCGGCAGGCTGTTTTCAGAAAATCATCACTTTTGATCTTTAATTGATAATAGCCAGACCTTAAATCGATTTTCGAGAAAACACAAGCACCACAAAGCTGATAAAAAAGGTTATCGATATGAGGCAAGGGATAACGATTTTTAATTGCCACCCGATCTAGCTGTTTGTAATCGATACATAGCCTCAAAGTTTGATGTTTCTTCCTTACAAATAAGAATGGAGCTCCCCAAGGAGAAGTACTCGGCTGAATAAAACCCTTATCAACAAGTTTTTGTAACTGGGTTTTTAATTCCCTCAACTTCGCAGGAGCCATACGATAAGGAGTTAGAGAAATAGGGTCAGTACCTAGAATTAGGTTGATGATGAACCCCACTTCACGTTCTGGTGGTAGGCCAGGTAATTCGTCAGGAAAAACATCAGAACAGTGTCTGACTACTCAACTTCCACCCGTGCATGAGTCTCCTCAGTCATCACTACATGAGCTAAGTAGCCTTGATAACCCTTCCTCAACATTTGCTTTGCCCTTATGATAGAGATAACTCCGTGTTTCAGACCATTACGTTCGTCGACAAAAGTGCATGCCCATTGAATGGAAAGTAACAATTTTCTTGTGACAATTCAACATGGCACATTTGTAATCGAACCAATCCATGCTCAAGATAACATCGAAATCAACGATGTCCAAAGGAACAAGATTAGCTGGCATTACGACATCCAGGATAAGGACGGAACATCCTCGATATTCCTAACTAACATAGAAAATTTCACCCCTAGGCATTGTGAACTCTAACTCATAATCGGGGGGAGTGGGGTGAGGTTGAGTCTTTTGAGAAAACGTATGGGAAATAACCGGATGAGTAGCACTCGAGTCAATTAAAATTCTAGCAAAATGAGCAAGAACATTCAACGTACCCATGATTATAGGGAACATCAGGTAGGTACTGATACGCTCCTACTGGATATTGAGATATGTCGCCCTGGTAATGGAAAATAGCATTATAACCTGTCAATGGGTAGGTACTAGAACTTGGAATTTGGTGGAGAGGAACTGCAGGTGGTAGAGTAGGAGGTTGAGTTTTCTGATTCTAAGGGCATTGATTAGCTCTGTGCCCATCTGACTGCATGTGTAATATCCATTACTTCCTTTCTTACATTTATCATAATGACGACTATTGCACTTGTGGCAGAACTAAGCACCAGAACTTCTAGGGTTCCTTTAACTATGAAATTGTGAACTACCAGTGTACTTGCCGCCCCTTCGAGGTGTATTGGAACTTGAACCACTGCTCGACGACCCAGAACTGTTATCGCTTCTCTTGAAATTCTGAGTCTTTTGAGGGCCAAATGATGACTGCCTTTGTTATTATTCTTCTGAGTATTACTATTATCCTCTTTTTCATCTTCCTCATCAGGACCATTCTCAGAATCTTCAACACGAAGCAGAACCTCAAAGAATTCTTGGTAGGTAGACCATGGAGTAGAAGTCGCCAAAGAATGCAATCGCTTTCGAGTCCCCTTCTTAAAATAACGGAGCATCTGTCTGGGATTCTCAACAATGGACGACAACAACGGGTGAAGTCAGTGAACTTCCGGTGGTACTCTATGATTGACATTTTACCTTGCTTCAACTTTGTGAATTCATTTCTCTTCTGATCCTTGTATTCCGAAGGTGTGAATCTAGCCTCAAATAGGCGCCTGAAAACATCCCAATTCATGGCATCTTGAGCAGACAACAGGCATGACTCCTAAGCCCACTATGATTCTGTTCCCAGATAAAAGAACCAAGTTGTTGTCTCAACCCACTCTCCACTGGAAGATTCCTTTGTCTCTGCAAAACGCGGAAAATCTTGTCAACATGGTCGATCCAAGCCTCAGATTTCTCGAGTCCCTCGTTGCCAAAGAAATTATTTATTTGAAGATGAGATATGGGCTCTAAATTAGTCTCAGAAGGGACATGTGGTGCTCTAGAAGGTGGCATGATTCTGACATAAGAGATCAAAAATAATTAGGACATATAACACATACAAGGAATGCAAGACTACCAAACCTCTGCTCTGATACCAAACTGACACACCTCGACCGCGGTCGAGGCATGCAAGCTAACAGCCGAAGGTGACGTAACCAAAAAGGAAAGTGAAGCATAAAAATATGGATAAATTTAAACTAAAGCTAACACTTCTTTAATCTAAAGTAGAGAGTGCGTAGTAGTGGGAAGAACCCATAAAACACAAATGTTCAGTGCATAGATGACAGTACGACAAAAGTAGTCCAGTCGAAACTAGTTAAAGTACTTATTACACAATCGGGAAAAGCCCCATACATTTATTTATGGATATGTTAGAATCGCCAGATATTCCTCGTACACCACAGAGAATTTCAACTATCTAAGTCCTGAAGGGGCGAAAAACAGAAGGGTGAGTGGGTAAAAACAAAGGTTTATAAAACACATTTATTTTCTGAACATATTAACCCCTCGCTGTAAAACAAGTATAGTTTCTAGAAAATCATACTACATATAAGTATGGAATCAAATTCAAATCAACAATAATTCTAGAAATATGCCAAATCACAATATCTCAACAGTAGAATAATAAAATCAGGTGCTCATCAATCTATGTTAACACATGAGTTCATGCAGAGGGAATCTGACACAAACATGACTGGGTGCAATCATAATATACACTCTAGTACTACAATCACGTGAAGACTGGCGCTAGGCGCATTACATATGAGTCGGAGTTGCCTATTGCAACTTGTACGACGGGACTGGCACCTACAATGGATCCAACGTGAGCATGTGGTGCGATGTAAACATAGACGTGAAGCCTGGCTCAGGCGAGTACTACACAAGTGCAAGCATGCATAATGAGCAAGTATAATGTATATGAATATGCCATGACAATATATAGATCTCAACAATAATATGGCATTTTTAAAATTAAATAAACATGGCATGATAGGCGTAAAATCAATCCAAAAGAACATGTGGAAACTATAAAACTTTGTATATAATATATATAAAAACAAATGCCTACTCACTGATAGGTCAATGGATCGTAGCCTCCTAGCCTTGTTTGTCCTCATACCTCCTCAGGGTAAGTCTCACCTATACGAGAAATAACTTGACTAATTAATTAATTAGGATATTGATGTGATATAAACTAACACTCAAATTAAACCCTCTTTTTGACAATTATAGTAAAGATGCAAGTAGGGATCGTTCTTGGCTGGGGATTAGGAGGGATTGCCAATCTACTCTAAACTGACTTAAAAACACAAAACTAAACTTAAAAAAACACTTAACTAGACTTATATGACTCAAAACAAACTAAAAAGACTCAACACAACACAAAACAATCAAATAGATTCAAACTAAACTCTAAAGGGTGATTTGGACGAATTCTAACTTAACTTTGACTCAAAACACTTAAAAACACAAGTTTGGACATATTCTAACTAATTTGACACAACAAAGTAAAGGGGATTGGGCTTTCGACGAATTTAAAGTAAAAATAAGTAACTTAAAGACCTAAACAAGTTTGACACGAAATTGGGTGAATGGATGGGTGATAGGCTAGCTAGAGGGTCCTTCTCCACACATGACACACTTGCATACAAATCGATTTCCAGTTGATTTTCCAATAAACCATGAACCTCAACGCCCCAAATTAACCGTGAACAACACTAATTAACCCTTAGATTTTCCTTAAGTCATTGAATTGGATGGGATACGCATCGACAATCAAATTATTCTTCAATAGTTCCCTACATGAACAACATAATAGAGATGCAATCAAAGATCATTAAGCTTTGTGAAAATCACAAGCATTGACAAGGCATTCGTAATTATGAACAGCATGATACTCCCACCAGGAATTTACTTAACACGATTGTGACCAGCAACCTCCACTACTTGTGAATATAAGTTCATAACGATTAGGTGAAACTCCCTTATATTCTAGTATCAAATTCATGCATGCAAACTAAGTGTGCACCCTCAATCAACATACATGAATAGGTTATCAATTAAGTAGTTAAGTAAATTGCATTCACGATTTATGAAATCACAACTGGAAGTAATCAATTCATATTGCAATTATAATCATGGTTTCAAAGTCTCCTCTAACTAAAACAAGTTTAGCTCCTCATGTTCACAGCAAAACAAAGAAAACTTAAATTAAACATTGAAAACAAAAGATTGCATACACCTAGAAACGCTCCAACAATCCAACAATCTTGAATGGCAAGCACGGCTCCAAGGGGTCTTCTCTCCTTTTTCTTTACTATGGCAAAAGTTATAGTGAAGGTTTGAGTGGTGAATTGTATGAATGAATGGTTGAAAGTATGAATTGGTGGTTTAATGGGTGCGGCAAGGCTCTTTATTTATATGGGAAGGAAGGGCATGGCTGGGAATTAATTTGGGAAAGGTTTAAGACTCCAGATCCTCCAAGAAAATGGTAACAAATAAGAATCCCAAGAGGAAAAGGGTAACAAGGTGCGGTAAGGGAATTAGGAAAGGTAGAAGGCCTTACACGGCAAGGAAGGGGAAGGAAAGGGATAGGCGGTGTGGCATCCCTCCTTGACTGGGATTAGGGCTTCTAGAACTTATATTTAAGTGTCCTAAATTAATTAGGAACTCCCTTTGCAGCTGGAACATAAGTAGGAAAAGATTAGGATTGACTAAGTCAAAATAAGGAAGTTTAACTTATGTTTCCTTTTTTGTAACTGATTCATTTTCTTCCAAGTCTTGAATTAATTTCTTCCATCTCTTTAGTAGATTCCTAGCCTTTCTTGAACTTCAATTTCATCCATCCACCTTGCTCCATGCATGTGCTACCCATTCCAAGCCCAAAATTGCTCCAAATTAAACTTTCTTGCCACTTTAGTCCTTCAGACCTACAAACACACGAAAACAACTTAAATCACTATAATAAATAGAAACTAACTAAGTAAATACAAGGAAATAGGCTAACAAAGTCGCATAAATATGCTCCTATCAAATTCCCCCACACTTAGCTTTTGCTAGTCCTCGAGCAAAACAAAACAAAAATAACACAATCTAGACCTTCCAACATTTGCCTGAGGGATTTCCAATGAACATGACATATTAAAAATCACTACTCCCACAGATTTTAGCACAGTCACCACTCACTAGTTCGCATTTAATCAATTAAAACAACATTTTGAAAGTAGTAACATGCCTTAGAGAATTCCCTCAATTCCTCACTTGATATACTCTCTATTTTCATACAGATTTTCTAACTTCACTTCATATACTAAGTATATGTGAGAAGATTGACGTAAACATGTAGACTAACACTCACATATGTTATAACAAAGAAAGCAATTTCTGGAATTATTAATATGACATGTAGATGATCTCATGAATGGAATGCTACTACTTAGAAGCGAGAACCAGGGATTCCATATGCTCATACCAATTTCAAACTCCACATATTGAAATAATAACAATCAAGATAGAAGTCTAAGGGTTGTAGTGGGGCTAAGGTATTGGCTAACAAAGAAAGGTAAGGAAAAACAAAGGTTCTTAAAGCAATATAGTAAGCAAAATAATGAAATAAACATTTAGAATTCACTTTTGAATGCAGAAATCAACTTTAAACACCCATGGGAGATTCACACAACACTTAGGGTCAAATTCAAACTTTTGGACCCTTTCTTCAACAATCAATACTTGTGAGTTCATTCTCACTTATTTCTCAACTCTTTTCTTTCTCTTTTTTTTTCTGCTTTTTTTTTTCTTTTCTTCAATTTCGTGCCCTTTTACCTTCCCCCACACTTGTTTTTTGTAATAGGTTGGTCAAAAGGAATTCGCTCTAAGTTAAGCTTCAATATCCTTTAAGAACAAGGGTATGGATAATCCTATTCTAGGCTAGATAAGGATAATGTGGTTAACAAAGAAAATAGGCTAAATCAGGCTCAAAAGGGTTAAACCTGCAATACATATGCAAAGGGATAAGGCTTTTTGGCTCTGGTTTAACTAAACAACTTCATCTTATTGTATGTTATGCAATCAATATCATGCTTTCAATGAAATGGGCATGAGTTCTAGTATTTGGAACTATAATGATGAAAACACATTCTAAGTAGCAACCAAGCAAAGAATAATGAGATCATGCAACGACTTTAGAAAACAAGAAATCATAGATTAATAACTCTCTAAACAAAGTTTAAGATCAAGTCTCTTAGGGTTGTAGCGTTAGTTTGAGTTCCTTCCTTTAAGCATGTTACAAAAACTGATTTTTTTTTCTTTGTGATTACATGTGAATTCGTAAACGACAACTACAACTAAGCATAAACCAAAGAGAAAATCAAACTTCCATCCATGTTTGTAACTTTCTTTAATAGTCATGCAATTAAAAACCAAATCCTCATCATTGTGTTGGAAGGCACCATAAGACACAAACAAACACACATAAACAACTCTAAAACGACCCTTTTTGGTGTTTTTCAAAACGTTTTTGAATTTTATATCAAATTTTCGTTATTTTCTGTTTAAGACACATTAAAACACCTCAAAACACACTAAAAACACTTAAAAACAGTGAGTAACAACATTACAAGTGATAGGTGATAAAATCCCATGAAAATCATGCAAAAACAGCTTGTTTACCCCCCCCCCCCCCAACACTTAAACCAAACATTGTCCTCAATGTTTCAAACAAAAGACTCACACTCAAACAATCAAACAACAACTAACAAATATGACTATGATGGCAAAGTAAAAGCAATTAAGAGTAGGGTTTAGGAACGCAAATCTAGTTATGGATTGTTGGAGATTCCTCGGTCTTCTTTATTCAAATGCATGGGTTACCTCCCAAGAAGCACTTGCTTTAACGTCTTCCAACCGGACGATACCTCATTTTAAGCTCTATTAGAGCCCACGACATGGAGGGTGTTTCCTCCACAACCTGCCCCTCAAAGTACTCATAATTAGGCTCTATGAATGGAAAGGGATAGTGATCCTCCTTGATTGTGGTATTGAGCTTCCTATAGTCAATGTGAACTTTCTCACCACCTTGATTTCGATTGGGAACCTGCATAAAAGAAGGTAACAACCTATTAGTTGAAATAGGAATTGGAATTGGGATTGGAGACTTACAAACACATTGTGATGGAGGCTCAAAAGTGACAGCACTGTCAACAAAATCACTATTGGTGCTCTCGGCCAGATTCGGTGTTTTTAGTGTAGCCACTCCAATTCCCTCTTTGATGGTGGTTCTAGATGCATCATTTTTGATAGGTGTTGATCGTTCCTGTCCTATATCTTTATTCACATCAATGGAAAAACAAGGGTGAACATCATTAGGATTCTTAATAGATTCAGAAACATTGAATTTAATTATATCACCACCAAACTCCATTCTTAATGCTCCCTTGGCCACATCAATTTTGGTTTAGGCTGTTTTCATGAATGGTCTTCCAAGTAAGAGTGGCAATGGTGGAGAATGAGCTGAATTTTCCATTTCAAGCACATAAAAATCAGCTGGAAAGATTAAATGATCAACCTGCACCAAAACATCTTCCCAAACTCCTTTTGGATATGCATTAGAATGATCGGCTTATTGAATAATAACTCCATCATTTTTAAGCTCTCCTAAGTTCATAGATGCATAAATAAAGTAAGGCATGACATTAATGGATGCACTTAAGTCTAACATAGCATGTTCAAACCTTGTATTACCAATTACATAAGGGATAGTGAAACTACCTGGATGTTTGCATATAGGAGACAATTTTCTTTGTAACATTGCAGAGACATTTTCACTTACATGCACCACTTCCTTGTTCGAAATCCTTTTCCTTTTTGTGCAAAGTTCTTTCAAGAATTTGCCTACTTTGGAACTTGTTTGATTGCATCAAGGAGAGGGATATTGACTTGCACCTTTCTAAATGTCTCAAGAATGTCCTTGTCACTCTCATCTTTCTTTGATTGCAAAAATCTACGAGGAAAAGGCACATTTGGTGGAATAACATTAGAAACAATTGAATTTAGACCTAACTTACCTTTGTTGGACAACATAGGAGCTTTAAGTGGCTACGGCAAGGGTTGCTCCACCCTTGTCGTGGATTTGCCTTTGTCCTCCTCCTCTTTCAACATCTTTTCATCCTCTTTGTGGCTTGATTTGGATGGTTGTGGGTCAGTTCCAACTTCCTTGCCACTTCTCAAAGTGATGGCATTGCCGGTTTCAAATCCTCCTCTTGGATTCACAATGGGTGAACTCGGCAGTTTTCCTTACTCTCTAAATTGGCGCATGAATTCTGCCATTTACCCCATTTGTTTCTCCAATTCATCCACCTTTTTAGCTTGATTTTGTATTCCTTGCATCAAAGAGGTGAGTAATTGAATAACCTTATCGTTATCCAAAGATGTACCTAAGTTTGGTTGAACCGGAGGTGGTTGAGGTTGCATTGGTGCATATGGCCTTTGAAAAATCCCAAGGGGTGGTGGACGAAATCCTCCTTGTTGTTGAGGTTGTTGAGGCTCCCTCCACTTCATGTTTGGATGATCTCTCCATCCCGGATTGTAAGTGTTTGCGTATGGATCATATTTGGGTTGATTTTGGCCTTGAAATCCCACAACATGGGCATTTTCCCATCCTCTATTCTCAATCAATTGAGGACATTGCTCAGAAGGGTGCCCTTGCATGGTGCACACGCCATATACACTTGCTTTTTGCACTTTGGATCCATCAACAACCTGTAACATAAGAATAGTGAGATTAGCCAATTGAGATTGAATTTCAGAAATTGCACTTACCTCATTCACTTGTGGTTGCTGCCGTGGGGTGTCCCTATGTCCAACTCTTTCGTATTGTTGTGCATTCAAGGCTCGGTTTGCAATTAGGGTCTTGGTATCAACGGGTGTTTTGTCAACCAAAGCTCTTCCCGTTGAAGCATCTAGCATTTGTCTTTCAATTGGAAGAAGTCCTTCGTAGAAATATTGAATTAGAAGTTCTTCTTTCATTTGATGTTGAGGGCATGATGCAACTAGAGTCTTGAAAAGCTCATAATATGCTGGAAATGACTCCCCTTGATTTTGTTGAATTCCACTAATCTTCTTCCTCAAAATAATGACTCTTGAAGTTGGGAAAAATTTCTCTAAGAATGCTCTTTTCATGCTTTCCCAAGAAGTGACGATTCCAGGTGCCAATTCGTACAACCAATCCTTAGCTTTTTCCAAAAGAGAGAATGAAAAAGCTTTCATCTTCAAAATATTGCCATCCACGTTAATTAGGGTCATGCTTGAACATACCACTTCAAATTCCTTCAAGCAGTTGTTTAGATCTTCCATGGACAGCCTATGGTATTTGGGAATATGATGTAGCAAGCTAGATTTCAATTCGAACTCATCGGTCTTGTCTTGAACTACCCTTGGATATTGAATGCATAGGGGTACAACATTGTCTAATCCCGAGGCTGAAAGTTCCTTGATTGTTCGATTATCTGCTGCCATGACTTGTGCTTTTTCTTCCACCTGAGTCGTGGACTCTTCCTCCTCCTCAAACTCAGATTCTGAGCTAGAACTAGGTGGATTAAGTTCTAGCTCCTTCCTCTTCCTTCTCAAGGTTCGTTCAAAATCGTCCTCAAAGTAAAAAATGTGCTCACAAACAGGTTGAGAACTTCAAGTCATAAATTAATACCTAAAAACAAGAAAACAAAACAAGGTCAGAAACTAAAATAAAAACACATGAAAAAGAAACAAAAAGAAACAACGGGGGATTAACAAGGTTGCAAATCCCTGTCAACGGCGCCAAAAACTTGATGTGATATAAACTAACACTTAAATTAAACCCTCTCATGCAGAGGGAATCTGACACAAACATGACTGGGTGCAATCATAATATACACTCTAGTACTACAATCACGTGAAGACTGGCGCTAGACGCATTACATACGAGTCGGAGTTGCCTATTGCAACTTGTACGACAGGACTGGCACCTACAATGGATCCAACGTGAGCATGCGGTGCGATGTAAACATAGACGTGAAGCCTGGCTCAGGCGAGTACTACACTAGTGCAAGCATGCGTAATGAGCAAGTATAATGTATATGAATATGCCATGACAATATATAAATCTCAACAATAATATGGAATTTTTAAAATTAAATAAAACATGGCATGATAGGCATAAAATCAATCCAAAAGAACATGTGGAAACTATAAAACTTTGTATATAATATATATAAAAACAAATGCCTACTCACTGATAGGTTGATGGATCGTAGCCTCCTACCCTTGTTTGTCCTTGTACTTCCTCGGGGTAAGTCTCACCTATATGAGAAATAACTTTACTAATTAATTAATTAGGATATTGATGTAATATAAACTAACACTCAAATTAAACCCTCTTTTTGACAATTGTAGTAAAGATGCAAGTAGGGATCGTTCTTGGTCGGGGACTAGGAGGGATTGCTAATCTACTCTAAACTGACTTAAAAACACAAAACTAAGCTTAAAAAAACACTTAACTAAACTTATATGACTCAAAACAAATAAAAAGACTCAACACAACACAAAACAATCAAATAGACTCAAACTAGACTCTAAAGGGTGATTTGGACGAATTCTAACTTAACTTTGACTCAAAACATTTAAAAACACAAGTTTGGACAGATTCTAACTAATTTGACACAACAAAGCAAAAGGGATTGGGTTTTTGATGAATTGAAAGTAAAAATAAGTAACTTAAAGACTTAAACAAGTTTGACACGAAATTGGGTGAATGGATGGGTGATAGGCTAGCTAGAAGGTCCTTCTCCACACATGACACACTTGCATACAAATCGATTTCTAATTGCTTTTCCAATAAACCATGAACCTCAACGCCTCAGATTAACCGTGAACAACACTAATTAACCCTCAGATTTTCCTTAAGTCATTGAATTGGATGGCATACGCATCGGCAACCAAATTATTCTTCAATAGTTCCCTACATGAACAGCATAATAGAGATACAATCAAAGATCATTAAGCTTTGTGAAAATCATAAGCATTGACAAGGCATTCGTAACTATAAACAACATGATACTCCTGCCAGGAATTTACTTAATGCTATCGTGACCAGCAACCTCTCCTTGCGAATATAAGTTCATAACGATTAGGTGAAACTCCCTTATATTCTAGCATCAAATTCATGCGTACAGACTAAGTGTGCACCCTCAATCAATATACAAGAATAAGTTATCAATCAAGGAGTGAAGTAAATTGCATTCACGATTTATGAAATCACAACTGGAAGTAATCAATTCATATTGCAAATATAATCATGGTTTCAAAGTCTCCTCTAGCTAAAACAAGTTTAGCTCCTCATGGTCACAGCAAACACAAAGAAAACTTAAATTAAACATTGAAAACAAGAGATTGAATACACCTAGAAACGCTCCAACAATGCAACAATCTTGAATGGTAAGCGCGGCTCCAAAGGGTCTTCTCTCTTTTTTCTCTACTGCGGCACAAGGTGTGGGTGAAGGTTTGAGTGGTGAATTGTATGAAAGAATGGCTAAAAGTATGAATTGGTGGTTTAATGGGTGCGGGCGAGGCTCTTTATTTATATGGGAAGGAAGGGCACGGTTGGGAATTAATTTGGGAAAGGTTTAAGACTCCAAATCCTCAAAGAAAAGAGTAACAAATCAGAATCCCAAGAGGAAAAGGGTAACAAGGTGCAGCAAGGGAATTGGGAAAGGTAGAAGGCCTTGCACGACAAGGAAAGGGAAGGAAAGGGATAGGTGGTGCGGCATCCCTCTTTGACTGGGATTAGGGCTTCTAGAACTTATATTTAAGTGTACTAAATTAATTAGGAACCCTCTTTGTAGCTGGAACATAAGTAAGGAAACATTAGGATTGACTAAGTCAAAATAAGAAAGTTTGACTCATGTTTCCTTCATTGTAGCTGATTCCTTTTCTTCCAAGTCTTGAATTAATTTCTTCCATCTCTTTAGCATATTCCTTGCCTTTCTTGAACTTCAGTTTCGTCCATCCACCTTGCTCCATGCATGTGCTACCCATTCCAAGCCCAAAACTGCTCCAAAATGCTCCAAATTGCATTTTCTTGCCACTTTAGTCATTTGGACCTACAAACACACGAAAATAGCTTAAATCACTATAATAAATAGAAACTAACTAAGTAAATACAAGGAAATAGGCTTAAAAAGTCGCATGAATATGCTCCTATCAGATATGGGCTAAAAGGCTAGGAAAATCCCTCATAGTTTTCTTCAACGAAGGCTTTAAATATAAAAAAACATTCTACTTGACGTCATGAACTCGTACACGTCAAGCACTTGCCGCCCGGAGGCTGGATGCTCACTCATATACCACCACACGCCTCCAGGTAATCGCCATACGCGCTCCCATGTGCAGGCCACGCGCTTGACAGGCAGACAGATGATAGAGGAATATTCCGTCAGATTCAACGGAATATTTCATTAAATATTAACTGTGTTACCTAACGACGTCAAAATCTTCCGTTAACTTTAATAGAATATTCTCTTTCTTCTCCAATTGTCCTCCATCATCCACAGCCACCGACGTTGCCATCCGCCACAGGCTGGTTGGTTGATTTTTGGAAAAATTCATCGAATTTTTACAAAATTTTCAAAACTTCTTATCTTGTTCATTTCTCAACCATTTTTTATGTACTTTATATGGAAATGAAGCTTATGAAGAGTAGAACATATCAATACCTTTTAAAAGTTCAAAAAGTTGATGAAAATGGACTGAAATTAGCTCGAAAATGTCAGACGTATTTTTGTCGTCTCAAACTCGTGTGTTCTCATGTTGGCTCCACTTCAAATCTAGGCTAGTGGCCACAATGAGTTGTGTAATGGCGTCTAAATCTCCCAAAACCTTGTAACATGAGCTGGAAATCAACAGGAAACTCACACTCGAGTCGGAGCTCCAAGTTGGAAACTCAAAACTCCTCTATTCTAAGATCGGTTCGTACGGATCGGTTCGTGTGGATGGTGGCAATTTTTGGTTCAATCTGTGAAGTTTTATGATGGGTCTTAGTTGTTACAAAGGGGAGAGACACGGGTAGAGTGAAAAAGAAGAAAAAAGAGAGAGAGGGAAATGTGTTGTGTTCCTTCCGAGTGCAATATATGGTTAGTATAATGGCACAAGTATGGGTGTCGAACCACATGGATTGATTAGACCTCTATAAATTAATAGCCTTGACAGAACCCTAACTAAGCAATGAAAATAACAAATTAAATAACGGTTGTGTGCTGTTAATGAGAATGACTAAAAATGCAAGAAAAATGTAACAACGAATGATAAGTTGATTGAGAAATGATGAAGATGGGTCCAGGGATTTTGAGTTCACCATTACAAAACCAATTCCATGTTTATAAAGTTAAACTGTATTCAATTACTAACCTGTTTCCCGAGTTCGTTTTACATATATATGATCAGCCATATGATGTGTGGTTTTGATCAAATCTCCTAATCTACTACCTAATTGGGATGTTCAACTTTGGTTCCAAATTAAGATTCTTTAGCATGCAAGAAAACGTTATAGAACCAAAGAAAATACATGGCAGGATGTTTGCATAGCATTCTCTTCATTCATTCACATGTCTACCAAGATTAAGCATGATGTTTACTATACTCTTGATCAAATGACCTGTAAGAAATCCTAATGGTGATCAATCATTAAAATTAACAAACAAATTTAACAAACGATTTAGTGAATGAAACAAGAGACAGATTGATGAGTTGAATACTTTAACATAAAAACATGGGTCAATTGTGCAAGGCTACATCCAAATCCCTAGCTATGAAACATAGATAAAATTGGAAATACACAACAAGAGTGAAAATAAATCAAAGAGAGAGGAAACCCTTGAAGCAATTCTAATGTTGAACTTCTCCAAGAACAGCCTGTCAGGATGAGTCTTCAGTGATGTTTGAGTGTATAAAATGGGGGACTTTTGAGTGTGGATGAAAAGAGAGAAAAATAGTGACTGAAGTTGTGAAATTTTCCTAGAATGAAAGGTGTATGTAAAAATGGCCGAAGGGCTAGGTTTTATGATGTTAAAGAGCTGTTACATGCTGCCAATACATCCCAATATTTGGGCATTTAATTCCCACATTTTTTTTTCTTTCTCTTATTGGTCTTATAAAGAGCCATTTTGTCTACATCAGCATCCTTATTCAATTCTCCACTTTTAGCATCATTTTACCTTATTTGTCCTTAACTGAGCTCCAAAATACGATTAGATGCACGCGAACACAAAAGAGGGTAAAATGCAACTAGTTTAACTTAAAAGTATCACAAAGGGACTAGGAATGGATGGTATAAATATATCAAATATATGAGTTATCAAAATGTTTTGATTGGATAGAAAGAAGAGAGGGGATAGTTGTCTGATTAGGTGAGGGAAGTGAGGATAATGACTGATTGGTTAGTGAGGGAGAAAGGGCATGGAGCAGGATTTTAAAGAGAAAAATGATTAGGTTTTGTACAATTTGAAATCAGACGAAATCTAACACGCCTTATCAAAAATAGTAGTTTCCTACACTGAATAACTAGCACACACGTGTACAAATCTATTCGTTGTTAACACACTTTAACTAAACGTAAATTTTTCGTTACAAGTTCGATTCAGGTTTAATTTGGGCTCACACATTTGTAACAATGAGTACTAATTAATTACGATATCGAGAAAATTAATCTAAAGCTGAATAACTACGTCCACGTCAGGTTCCACTTTTGCCAAACAACACATAAACGTCAATTTACACACTTGGGGAGAAAATCACATGGAAAATTAGGGACGGGTCATCACATCGACTACCTATATACCACAGTTCAAAAGCTCTCCTCGATACTGAAACCAACTCCTAGAAATTCAAAAGCTAACTTGGGCAACAGTTGGCAACCCAGAAGCTTAATTTATACCTTCAAATGCACATAGTCAACGTCATGACGCGCTATTTTGCCTAATCCAGATGACGACAATAAAGGCGCAGACACTAGCGGACACAAAGTTTTCCGACGAACGCAGCAACTCACCCAACAGGCTCTCCAAGAGCTGACGAATACTAGAAGGACACACTCGGAAACAAGTTTGTCCTCGTCACCCCAAAAGATTCTACATAAGAGCAACATGTACCTGCAGTTAAGCACCACCTCCTCCTGCGTGTCAGACTGCCCCCACCCACCTTTGGTTCGTAATTTAGTTCTAGAGTGGCCTAATACCAGTAGTTGAGCATCGCCTATTGCTACGTGTAACATGGCCCTAGCTCCACGGCTCACTGCCGCACCTATCTTGCATCACAACTTCTGACTGTGAAGAGTCATACTTTATAGCTTCTCACAGCTTTTCATCGCACCGATTATGTCTGCGACTCTTTAGACTTCAGAGCATTCAATAATGAAGCAAAGTATGAAGCCCTATTAGTAGGCCTCCAAATGGCAAAAGACTTGGTGGTGAAAAGCTTGCAATTCATTCTTATTCCCAGCTAATCACTAGGCAGACTACTGAGGAGTACACGGCAAAATATCTGAAGATGGCGCAGTACCTAAAGAAGGTATGAAAGTAACTTTAGGCGTTTAGACTCACACCTTTACTTAAGTTCCGTGGGCAGACAATGCCCACGCGGATGAGCTAGCTGGCCTAGGCTTCATCCTCGACCATTAACTCAAGTACTCTATTTCAATGGAATATCTAGACTAGCCAAGCATAGAGGCGAAGCCAGCAGTCGAGGTGTCACAGGTTAGACAATTCCAAACTGGCAAGATTTCATTACAAACTACCTGGTCAATGGCACATTCCCCATGAAAAGATTAGAGGCTAGAAAGCTTCAAACAAAGGCAGCACGTTACTACATGTGGAACGGTATTCTCGTCTGAAAATCCTACATTAGGCCACATCTCTGCTGCCTAGCGCTTCCCGACGACCTAAGGGTTCTAAGTTCAATCCATAAAGACGTTTGTGGTAATCATTCTGGAGTCGATCCTTAGCACAGAGGCGTTTAACGTAGGCTACTATTGGCCTACTATGCATCAAGATGCTAAGGAATTAGTACAAAAGTGCATTCGCTACCAACGTTGTAGCTGGTACTAGTACTGCCTGCCAGTGAACTACACATGAAAACGAGTCATTGGCTATTTATGCAGTGGGTAATCGACTTAGTAGGGCTAATGATGCCCTCTACTGGGGGCAGATGCATGATGATGGTGGCAACTGACTACCTTACCAAATACATGGAAGCAGAGCCCATGACAACCACAAGTTAGATGAACATAGGGCACTTCATATGGAGGAACATCATTTGCCAATTTGGCATCCCTCAATCCATCGTCCCAGACAACGGCTCGCAATTTGCAGGCAAAGATTTGGCAAAGTTCTTTTAGAAATATGGCATCAAACAGCATATGTCCATACCAAGGTATCCCTAAGGTAAAGGGCAGGCCGAATCATCCAATAAGACAATTCTCAACTGGCTCAAGAAATCCCTCTCCGACAAGAAGGGAAA
The DNA here is from genome assembly GCF_963583255.1 of Pyrus communis. NCBI lineage: Eukaryota > Viridiplantae > Streptophyta > Magnoliopsida > Rosales > Rosaceae > Pyrus > Pyrus communis. The sequence goes on along the minus strand of NC_084814.1, from coordinate 8,426,063 downwards.
ATGGCCAGACGAACCTCTTGGATATTTATGGGCGTATCGCACAACTAAATGATGAGCAACCAATGAACGTCTACTTTCTTTGGCATTTGCTTCAGTAGCAATCATTCATCCCAATGTCATCATGCCAAGTATCAGCATTCTACTGCCAAGCATCGAGCAGAACAGAAAGGAAATGACCACAAACTTAGATTTGGTAAAAGAGAAATGTGAGAAGGTCATCACCTACATCGCAGCCTACCAGTAGCAGCTCATCTCCAGCTACAACAAAAAATCCAAGATCCGGTAGTCCCAGCCTGGAGATCTAGTCCTAAGAAAAGCCTTCATCGCTACCCCTAAAAAAGGCTCCAAAAAGATGGATCCCATCTGGTAAGGTCTGTACTGTTGGAAATGTGACTTAAATTCAATCATATGATGATACTTTACAAACATTTCACATGTTAAACTAATCTAGTGTGATATAAAGGGCAAAGATTATTGTTTAAAGCCGTCTCGTATAAATGTTATATGCTTAAACGATAAGTCCAAGGAATATGTAATTGGGAGAATGTGATCTAAAGAAGTCAGATTCATAAGACCATTCTCTTTCGTATACATATCTTAAATGTTCTTGATCATAGGATTGCCAATTAGGCATTGACAGTCCATTAAGATCAGTACGTGCTATGTCTTCTCTTAGAGAGAGTGACTGGTCTCGAGTCATTAATGTGACTAACACCAAGACAAGCATATAGGTGCTCAATAAAGAATGAGTCAACTAAATGCAATAAACAAGGAGTTCTTATACTACTGCATGATAGAGATACATATCAAAGATCATAAGTTTTATGAAAATCATAAGCATTGACATGGCATTTGTAACTATGAAAAGCATGATACTCCTACCAGGAATTTACTTAACATAATGATGACTACTGATTTCCATTGCTTATAAATATAAGTTCATAACTATTAGGTGAAATTCCCTTATATTTTTGCATCAAATTCATGCATGCAAACTAAGTAGGCCTCTTTAATCAACATTCAAGAATAAGTTATCAATCAAACAAATAAGTAAATTGCATTCACGATTTATGAAACAATAACTGGATGTAATCAATTCAGATCACACATATGTTCATGGCTTTGAATTCACCTCTAGCTAAAATGAAATTAGTTCCACCTGTCTATCATAACTGAAAACCAAATTAAAACAAACATTGAACAAAAAATTAATGACAGAAATCACCTAGAAATGCTCTAGCAATCCAAAGGCCTTGGATGGTAGGCACGGCTCCAAGCTCTCCTTCCTTGCAAGCTGCGGCACAATGTGTGTATATATATGGTAGGGTTCGGCAGAAACCAAGGAGGAAAAGGATAGGGTCTTTGCATTGCTTTAGGACTCCTTGAATCAGATAAGAAAGATTTAGAATAGGATAAGGACTCCTTTTGCAGCTGGAAATAATCTGAGATAATGTTGGATAAATTGGGATAATGTTTGGATAAGATGAGATAAGATAGGATTTGATAAGGTTAGTTTGGATAAGATTGGATAAGGTTCCTTATTTTCAGCTGATTCCTTGTCTTCCAAGCTTCCAAATTTGATTCTCCAAATTGTAGGACATATTTAGCACATGTAAAACTCCAAAAACATCTATCCATTATGCTCCACATGCATGTTAACCAATCCAAGCCCAAAACTGCTCCAAAATGCTCCATTTAGCCCTTTATTGTCATTTTCATCAATTGGACCTACAATAATACGAAAATAAACTAAATCACTATAATAAATAGAAACTAACTCACTAAATGCAAAGAAACAAGCTAACAAAGTCGCATAAATATGCTCTAATCACTACGTGGCCCTGTCTACTTATAAAAAAGTAGCGTATCTGCCTCTGGTCTAAAGGTCAAAGGTTGGACGTAAACAAAAGAAGCGAAGATAAAGAAAAGCAAAGGAAGTAAGATTATTAAAATTGATAAACAAATAGCAAAAGCCAAAGGAGTTCAAGCAAAGCAAAAAGCAACGAGGAAAATGAAGAAAATCCTAAAAGCTAAATGACTACTCTTCAGTAGCTTGGACATCTCATGACTACTCGGTCACCACACCTTAAGCAGCCATGCCATTTTTAGCAATGGCATCATCCAGCGCTCCACCCCCAGCTGCCCCAGCCTGGGCACTAACTTCTTCGACTACTTCACCAATGGAAGCCTCAAAAGTAAAGGCAAATAAGTTTTCCGAAGAAATAAAGAAGGTCTCAAAGTCTTTCCTAGCAAACTCAAAGTCAGACAGCTTACCAAAAAGATGATCTACATAACCCAGCTCGTAGAAATTGGCCCAACTCTAAACAAGAAAAGCCTCGAGCCTAGCCTCAAGCCCTTCAGCTACTCGTTCTCCTCAAGCAGACCAACACGGACTCGCTGCAGCTGATAGGAGCATATTTATGCAACTTTGTTATCTTATTTCTTTGCATTTACTTAGTTAATTTCCATTTATTATCATAATTTAAGTTATTTTCGTATTATTGTCGGTCCAATTGGTAAAAATGACAATAAATGGCTAAATGGAGCAATTTGGAGTATTTTTTGACTTGGATTGGATAGCATGCGTGTGGAGCATGGGGCTGGACGTTTTTGGTGTTTAAATGGTGCTAGACATGTGCTAAAATTTGGAGAAATTAAAGTTGAGGCTTGGAAGACAAGGAATTACACAAGAAAAAGGAATCCTAGTTGGAAAGGAACATAATCTTATCCAACCATATCCAAACTTATCTTATCTTATCCAAACATTATTCCACTTTATCCAACATTATCTCATATTATCACCAGCTGCAAAAGGAGTCCTTATCCCATTCTAAATACTTCTCATTGATGCGAGATTTATACGCACACAAATTAAACCCTCTTTTCGTCAAATTGTAGTATATGTATAAGTAGGGATCGTTCTAGACCGGGGATTAGGAGGGATTGTTAACCACTTGGATTTGACTCAAAAACGTAAAAACACGATATGAAACACTATACTAGACTCAAAGAATGCAAAACTAAACTTTAAAAAACTAAAACAAACCAAAAGACTCAAACAGCACCAAAACACTCAAAACTGCCTTAAAAACACAATCTGGGCAGTTTTGAGCACCTTGAGTACTTTGGACGAATTTGGGAAACAAAATGAAACAAAACACTTATAAACACAAACTAAATGTATTTCTAACTAATCTAACACTTTAAAATAAATGGGGGATTGGTTTTGGATGAATTTAAACTAAAACAGAAACTTGGAATTAAAACAGATTCTAAAACCGAAATTAATGAAATAGAATGATGAAAAACTAGTTAGAGGGTTCCTTATCCACACATGAACATAAGCATATAAATTGACTCCCAGTTATGACTTCAACAAACGATGAATGACAATGCTCCAAGTTAATTAGGTCCGCTTAAATTAACTTTCAGATTTCCCTAGATTCATTGGATTGGATGATTGCATACGACAATCCAAAGCATTCCTAATCAAAGTCCCTAACCATGGAATACGCATGATAGAGACATTCAACAAAGATCATTAAGTTCAACGGAAATCATAAACATCGACTAGGCATTCATAACTATGGAATACGTATGTTAATCCAGCCTAGGGTTTACTAAACACAATCGTGACTAGCGATCTTTACTACTCATGAATATAAGTTCATAACGATTAGGTGAAATTCCCTTATATCCTAGCATCAAGTTTAGGCATGCAAATTAAGTGTCGACCCTCAACCCACATACATAAACAAGTTCTTAATCAAAACAGAAAAGTAACCCACATCTAAAGTTCATGAGTTCATAACTGGAGTAAATCAAATCATAACCAACATATGTCCATGGCTTCAAATTCGCCTCTAACTAAAAAGAAATTAGTTCCACATGTTTAACATAATTGAACAACAAGTTAAATTAAACATGAAAACAGAAACAAGAAAAGAAAGAACAAATGGATGGAATTGAATGGATGGAAAGTTAGCTATGGGGTTCATCTCCACATATGTTATACTTGCATAATAAAACGATTTCCAATTGCATTTCAACAAATCATTAATTCTCAACGCTCCAAGTTAATTAGGTCCGCTTAAATTAACCTTCAAATCTTCCTAACGTTATTGAATTGGATGATTGCATACGACAATCCAAAGCATTCCCCACAAGTCCCCTACATGATTGCATAATAGAGATACAAGCAAGAATCATTACGCTCTATGAAAATTATAAGTATTGACGAGGCATTCGTTACTATGATTGCATGAAACTTATGCCAAGAATTCGTTTAACGCGATTGTTTATAAGCAACCTCCACTACTTGTGAATATAAGTTCATAACGATTAGGTGAAACTCACTTATATTCTAGCGTCATATTCATGCATGAAAATTAAGCGCGCATTCTCAATAAACATACATAAATAAGTTATCAATCAAACGGTTAAACAAATTGAATCCACAACTTATGAAACGCAATTAGAAGTAATCAAATCAAAATGCAAGCATAAACATATATTCAAATCACCCCCTAGCTAAAGGGGAGTTTAGTTCCTCATACGTACAAAACAAAGAGAATCAAAGAAACACCTAAACATTCCAACAACTCAAACTTGAATTGTATGAACGTTTAGGCCCTCTTCTCTTCCATTCCTCATTCGTACAAAACAAAGAGTATTGAAATTAAACATTGAAATCAAAGAAACACCTAAACATTCCAACAACTCAAACTTGAATTGTATGAACGTTTAGGCATTCTTCTCTTCCTCTTCGTTGTAGCACAAGGTCTAAGGATAGTTTGATGGTGTGAATGGTTTGGGGAGTGGTGGAGGAATGGAAGAGGAGTGGTGGAAATGGAAGGATGGTGTTTGGATTGTAAGGGAGAACCCACGGAAAAAGGGGGAAGTGTTTGTGTTGTGGTATGTACAATGGAATGGAAGTGTGGGATTGAATTGAGGTGTGGAATTGAATGCCAAATGAATGAAGTGTGTGTGGTTTTTATAGGGAGAGAATGGATGGGAGAGCATGTGAATTGCAGCTAGGAATGATTAAAGGGGTGTTGCTAGGTTAGAAATGCATGTGGAATTGCAAGGAGGAAAGCTGAAAATGCAAGGGAAGCTCACGGCATGGACTTGTTTTGGGTGATGGGTGCATGTGTTGGCTGAATTCTTTGTTGGAAAAACATGTGAGGGACAACTAGGGTGAATGATGATGAATGCATGTGGAAGTGTGGCTGAATTGAAGGATACATGTGGCTGAAATGAAAGGGAAATGCAAAGGGAAAAGCTGGAATTATAGTGAAGTGCACGGCAAGGTTGATTTCTTGATGGTTTTGGGGTTGTGATGCATGTGAATGCATGTGAATGGCAGCTAGGGTGTGTGATGATGAATGCATGTGGAATAAAGAGTGAATGGTGGCTGCAATAATGAAATGGAATGGCTGGAAATGCAAGGGGAATGCATGTGGAATGACAACTAGGGTGTGTTGGTGTGTGTATGGGAATTTCTGGTTTTAAGGCTTTGTTTGATTGGGCTAGGCCCTTTGTTTTATGTCCTAAAGTGCATAAGTGGCCTTCAATTTCGTCCATCCTCTTGGCTCCATGGTTAAGCTATCCAATCCATGCCCAAAAATGCTCCAAATAGCCTCAAAATGCACTTTCTTGCTCCCTTTGCCATTAGGACCTAAAAACAAACGAAAATAGCATAAACTACTAAAACAACTATGAATTTACAACATAAATGCATGAAAACAAGCTAAGTAAGTCGCCTAAATATGCTCCTATCACTCATCTGATTCTAGGAGTCATATCCATTCAACCACCCTAATCCTTTTTATCCTTGGTTTCTGCCGAACCCTACCCTATATAAACAAGTTGTGTCGCAAATATCAAAAGGGAGATTGTGCCGTAACCTGCCATTCAACCATTGGAGTTTTCAAAGTTCTTTCTATCCTTGTTTAGTTTTAATGTTTATTTTAGATTGCTTTTCAGTCATGATGAACATGCGTAACTAAATTTCTTTTTAGCTAGAGGTAAATTTCAAGCCATGATCATATGTCTTGTATAAATTGATAACATCT